>NW_028126961.1:0-1000 GCF_965231255.1 Vanellus vanellus | reverse complement strand
CCTCCCTCCCTCCTCCAGCCGAACCCCTCCCGGCCAATCAGAAGAAGCCGCTCGGATGCTCCCTCCCGCGCCATTGGCTGAGCCGCCGCGCCGCGGAGGGCGCTGTCAATCAAAGCCACGCGGGGCCCGGCGGCGCTGACGAACGGCGCTATGGCGGCTTAATTAGCGCGGAACGGCGCTTCCTCCCAGCTCAAACAATCTGTCACCGCCGCGCGGCGGGGGCGGGGGCGGCCGCGCCGAGCGCAGCGCAGCGCAGCGCGCGGGGGCTAAATATCAATTGGATTTCGCGCATCAAAGGGGACGTTTTCGGGGTTTCTCCCCTCGTAACGAAACGCGCCCATTGAAATCATTAAGAAAAAAAAAGGGACACACACACTCCCCCCACCCCCCCACACACAATATCCCCAAAACCCTCCGTGGGTCATGTGGGCGCCGAATGGGGAGGGGGGGGGGGGGGTGTCCCCTACCCGCCCCCCCCCCTCGCCGCTAATTGGGCGCGTTCCGGCCGTTGACGCGCCGAGAAGTGTCAGGACCCGCCGCTGCCCATTGGCCGCCGCGCCCGGCCCCGCCCCCGCCCCCACGTGGGGACCGGCCGAGGCGGCGCGAGCGGCGCGAAAACCCGGCGCGGATTACGCCGACGGAGCCGGAGCCACCGCGCTTCCCCCCTATCCCCCCCCGCCTCCTCGCCCCCTGCGCCTCCTTCTCCATCTCCCCCCTCTCCTGCTGATTTTTTTTAAATTTTGCCTCCCTTTGGCTTTGCTTTTCCTCTGCAGAGGCAGTGGTCATCCGCAAAGCCCCCGGCTGCCATCGGGGTGCCATCATGGTGCCGTCGGGGTGGCGTCGGGGTGGCGTCGGGGTGGCATCGGGGTGCCAAGCCCCCCCGCGACCCCAGCCCCAAGAGAGAGGAGGGAGGACGCCTGGGAGGACGTGGCTCGCAGAGGCTAAACGTCGATTTGATTTTTGTGCAGCAAAGGAGTATTTTCATTTCTTTTCTCCCCTC
>NW_028126962.1:0-51724 GCF_965231255.1 Vanellus vanellus | reverse complement strand
TTTTGCTCCAAACAGCGCCGAAAGTGAAAAAAGGTGCTTTTGAGGCTAGAGTCCGCAGGAAAGCAGAGAGGGCCAAATTGTCTAGGGCGTTTGAAGGGATTCCAGGAGGCAGTGAGGACCAGCATTACTTTTCCCCGCTGGCACCTTTGCTGTGGCAGCAAAAGCTGGACGTTTGTCTTTTTTGCTCCAAACAGCGCCGAAAGTGAAAAACGGTGCTTTTGAGGCTAGAGTCCGCAGGAAAGCAGAGAGGGCCAAATTGTTTGGGCATTTGAAGGCGTTCCAGGAGGCAGTGAGGACCAGCATCACTTTTCCCCGCTGGCACCTTCGCTATGGCAGCAAAAGCTGGACGTTTGTCTTTTTTGCTCCAAACAGCGCTGAAAGTGAAAAACGGTGCTTTTGAGGGTAGAGTCCGCAGGAAAGCAGAGAGGGCCAAATTGTCTGAGGCATTTGAAGGTGTTCCAGGAGGCAGTGAGGACCAGCATCACTTTTCCCCGCTGGCACCTTTGCTGTGGCAGAAAAAGCTGGACGTTTGTCTTTTTTCCTCCGGAGGGCGCCAAAAGTGAAAAAAGGTGCTTTTGAGGGTAGAGTCCGCAAAAAAGCAGAGAGGGCCAAATTGTCTGGGGCATTTGAAGGGGTTCCAGGAGGCAGTGAGGACCAGCTTCAATTTTCCCCGCTGGCACCTTTGCTGTGGAAGCAAAAGCTGGACGTTTGTCTTTTTTGCTCCAAACAGCGCCGAAAGTGAAACACGGTGCTTTTGAGGCTAGAGTGCGCAGGAAAGCAGAGAGGGCCAATTTGCCTAGGGCATTTGATGGGGTTCCAGGAGGCAGTGAGGACCAGCATCACTTTTCCCCGCTGGCACCTTTGCTGTGGCAGCAAAAGCTGGACGTTTGTCTTTTTTGCTCCAAACAGCGCCGAAAGTGAAAAAAGCTGCTTTTGAGGCTAGAGTCCGCAGGAAAGCAGAGAGGGCCAAATTGTCTGGGGCATTTGAAGGGGTTCCAGGAGGCAGTGAGGACCAGCATCACTTTTCCCTGCTGGCACGTTTGCTGTGGCAGCAAAAGCTGGACGTTTGTCCTTTTTGCTCCAAACAGCGCCGAAAGTGAAAAAAGTTGCTTTTGAGACCAGAGTCTGCAGGAAAGCAGAGAGGGCCAAATTGTCTGGGGCATTTGAAGGGGTTCCAGGAGGCAGTGAGGACCAGCATCACTTTTCCCCGCTGGCACCTTTGCTGTGGAAGCAAAAGCTGGACGTTTGTCTTTTTTGCTCCAAACAGCGCCATAAGTGAAAAAAGTTGCTTTTGAGACCAGAGTCTGCAGGAAAGCAGAGAGGGCCAAATTGTCTGGGGCATTTGAAGGGGTTCCAGGAGGCAGTGAGGACCAGCATCACTTTTCCCCGCTGGCACCTTTGCTGTGGCAGCAAAAGCTGGACGTTTGTCTTTTTTCCTCCGGAGGGTGCCGAAAGTGAAAAAAGGTGCTTTTGAGGCTAGAGTCTGCAAGAAAGCAGAGAAGGCCAAATTGTCTGGGGCATTTGAAGGGGTTCCAGGAGGCAGTGAGGACCAGCATCACTTTTCCCCGCTGGCACCTTTGCTGTGGCAGCAAAACCTGGACGTTTGTCTTTTTTGCTCCAAACAGCGCCGAAAGTGAAAAACGGTGCTTTTGAGGCTAGAGTCCGCAGGAAAGCAGAGAGGGCCAAATTGTTTGGGCATTTGAAGGCGTTCCAGGAGGCAGTGAGGACCAGCATCACTTTTCCCCGCTGGCACCTTTGCTGTGGCAGCAAAACCTGGACGTTTGTCTTTTTTGCTCTAAACAGCGCCGAAAGTGAAAAAAGGTGCTTTTGAGGCTAGAGTCCGCAGGAAAGCAGAGAGGGCCAAATTGTCTGGGGCATTTGAAGGTGTTCCAGGAGGCAGTGAGGACCAGCATCACTTTTCCCCGCTGGCACCTTTGCTGTGGCAGCAAAAGCTGGACGTTTGTCTTTTTTGCTCCAAACAGCTCCGAAAGTGAAAAACGGTGCTTTTGAGGCTAGAGTCCGCAGGAAAGCAGAGAGGGCCAAATTGTCTGGGGCATTTGAAGGGGTTCCAGGAGGCAGTGAGGACCAGCATCACTTTTCCCCGCTGGCACCTTTGCTGTGGAAGCAAAAGCTGGACGTTTGTCTTTTTTGCTCCAAACAGCGCCGAAAGTGAAAAAAGGTGCTTTTGAGGCTAGAGTCCGCAGGAAAGCAGAGAGGGCCAAATTGTCTGGGGCGTTTGAAGGGATTCCAGGAGGCAGTGAGGACCAGCATCACTTTTCCCCGCTGGCACCTTTGCTGTGGCAGCAAAAGCTGGACGTTTGTCTTTTTTGCTCCAAACAGCGTTGAAAGTGAAAAACGGTGCTTTTGAGGCTAGAGTGCGCAGGAAAGCAGAGAGGGCCAAATTGCCTAGGGCATTTGATGGGGTTCCAGGAGGCAGTGAGGACCAGCATCACTTTTCCCCGCTGGCACCTTTGCTGTGGCAGCAAAAGCTGGACGTTTGTCTTTTTTGCTCCAAACAGCGCCGAAAGTGAAAAAAGCTGCTTTTGAGGCTAGAGTCCGCAGGAAAGCAGAGAGGGCCAAATTGTCTGGGGCATTTGAAGGTGTTCCAGGAGGCAGTGAGGACCAGCATCACTTTTCCCTGCTGGCACGTTTGCTGTGGCAGCAAAAGCTGGACGTTTGTCCTTTTTGCTCCAAACAGCGCCGAAAGTGAAAAAAGTTGCTTTTGAGACCAGAGTCTGCAGGAAAGCAGAGAGGGCCAAATTGTCTGGGGCATTTGAAGGGGTTCCAGGAGGCAGTGAGGACCAGCATCACTTTTCCCCGCTGGCACCTTTGCTGTGGCAGCAAAAGCTGGACGTTTGTCTTTTTTGCTCCAAACAGCGCCATAAGTGAAAAAAGTTGCTTTTGAGACCAGAGTGTGCAGGAAAGCAGAGAGGGCCAAATTGTCTGGGGCATTTGAAGGGGTTCCAGGAGGCAGTGAGGACCAGCATCACTTTTCCCCGCTGGCACCTTTGCTGTGGCAGCAAAAGCTGGACTTTTGTCTTTTTTCCTCCGGAGGGTGCCGAAAGTGAAAAAAGGTGCTTTTGAGGCTAGAGTCTGCAAGAAAGCAGAGAAGGCCAAATTGTCTGGGGCATTTGAAGGGGTTCCAGGAGGCAGTGAGGACCAGCATCACTTTTCCCCGCTGGCACCTTTGCTGTGGCAGCAAAACCTGGACGTTTGTCTTTTTTGCTCCAAACAGCGCCGAAAGTGAAAAACGGTGCTTTTGAGGCTAGAGTCCGCAGGAAAGCAGAGAGGGCCAAATTGTTTGGGCATTTGAAGGCGTTCCAGGAGGCAGTGAGGACCAGCATCACTTTTCCCCGCTGGCACCTTTGCTGTGGCAGCAAAACCTGGACGTTTGTCTTTTTTGCTCTAAACAGCGCCGAAAGTGAAAAAAGGTGCTTTTGAGACTAGAGTCCGCAGGAAAGCAGAGAGGGCCAAATTGTCTGGGGCATTTGAAGGTGTTCCAGGAGGCAGTGAGGACCAGCATCACTTTTCCCCGCTGGCACCTTTGCTGTGGCAGCAAAAGCTGGACGTTTGTCTTTTTTGCTCCAAACAGCGCCGAAAGTGAAAAAAGGTGCTTTTGAGGCTAGAGTCCGCAGGAAAGCAGAGAGGGCCAAATTGTCTGGGGCATTTGAAGGGGTTCCAGGAGGCAGTGAGGACCAGCATCACTTTTCCCCGCTGGCACCTTTGCTGTGGCAGCAAAACCTGGACGTTTGTCTTTTTTGCTCCAAACAGCGCCGAAAGTGAAAAACGGTGCTTTTGAGGCTAGAGTCCGCAGGAAAGCAGAGAGGGCCAAATTGTCTGGGGCGTTTGAAGGGATTCCAGGAGGCAGTGAGGACCAGCATTACTTTTCCCCGCTGGCACCTTTGCTGTGGCAGCAAAAGCTGGACGTTTGTCTTTTTTGCTCCAAACAGCGCCGAAAGTGAAAAACGGTGCTTTTGAGGCTAGAGTCCGCAGGAAAGCAGAGAGGGCCAAATTGTCTGGGCATTTGAAGGCGTTCCAGGAGGCAGTGAGGACCAGCATCACTTTTCCCCGCTGGCACCTTCGCTATGGCAGCAAAAGCTGGACGTTTGTCTTTTTTGCTCCAAACAGCGCTGAAAGTGAAAAACGGTGCTTTTGAGGCTAGAGTGCGCAGGAAAGCAGAGAGGGCCAAATTGTCTGAGGCATTTGAAGGTGTTCCAGGAGGCAGTGAGGACCAGCATCACTTTTCCCCGCTGGCACCTTTGCTGTGGCAGCAAAACCTGGACGTTTGTCTTTTTTCCTCCGGAGGGCGCCAAAAGTGAAAAAAGGTGCTTTTGAGGGTAGAGTCCGCAAAAAAGCAGAGAGGGCCAAATTGTCTGGGGCATTTGAAGGGGTTCCAGGAGGCAGTGAGGACCAGCTTCAATTTTCCCCGCTGGCACCTTTGCTGTGGAAGCAAAAGCTGGACGTTTGTCTTTTTTGCTCCAAACAGCGCCGAAAGTGAAAAAAGCTGCTTTTGAGGCTAGAGTCCGCAGGAAAGCAGAGAGGGCCAAATTGCCTAGGGCATTTGATAGGGTTGCAGGAGGCAGTGAGGACCAGCATCAGTTTTCCCCGCTGGCACCTTTGCTGTGGCAGCAAAAGCTGGACGTTTGTCTTTTTTGCTCCAAACAGCGCCATAAGTGAAAAAAGTTGCTTTTGAGACTAGAGTCCGCAGGAAAGCAGAGAGGGCCAAATTGTCTGGGGCATTTGAAGGGGTTCCAGGAGGCAGTGAGGACCAGCATCACTTTTCCCCGCTGGCACCTTTGCTGTGGCAGCAAAACCTGGACGTTTGTATGTTTTGCTCCCGAGGGCGCCAAAACTGAAAAAAGGTGCTTTTGAGGCTAGAGTTTGCAGGAAAGCAGAGAGGGCCAAATTGTCTGGGGCATTTGAAGGGGTTCCAGGAGGCAGTGAGGACCAGCATCACTTTTCCCCGCTGGCACCTTTGCTGTGGCAGCAAAACCTGGACGTTTGTCTTTTTTCCTCTGGGGGGCGCCAAAAGTGAAAAAAGGTGCTTTTGAGGGTAGAGTGCGCAGGAAAGCAGAGAGGGCCAAATTGTCTGGGGCATTTGAAGGTGTTCCAGGAGGCAGTGAGGACCAGCATCACTTTTCCCCGCTGGCACCTTTGCTGTGGCAGCAAAAGCTGGACGTTTGTCTTTTTTGCTCCAAACAGCGCCGAAAGTGAAAAAAGGTGCTTTTGAGACTAGAGTCTGCAGGAAAGCAGAGAGGGCCAAATTGTCTGGGGCATTTGAAGGGGTTCCAGGAGGCAGTGAGGACCAGCATCACTTTTCCCCGCTGGCACCTTTGCTGTGGCAGCAAAAGCTGGACGTTTGTCTTTTTTGCTCCAAACAGCGCCGAAAGTGAAAAACGGTGCTTTTGAGGCTAGAGTCCGCAGGAAAGCAGAGAGGGCCAAATTGTCTGCGGCGTTTGAAGGGATTCCAGGAGGCAGTGAGGACCAGCATCACTTTTCCCCGCTGGCACCTTTGCTGTGGCAGCAAAAGCTGGACGTTTGTCTTTTTTACTCCAAACAGCGCCGAAAATGAAAAAAGGTGCTTTTGAGACTAGAGTCTGCAGGAAAGCAGAGAGGGCCAAATTGTCCGGGGCATTTGAAGGTGTTCCAGGAGGCAGTGAGGACCAGCATCACTTTTCCCCGCTGGCACCTTTGCTGTGGCAGCAAAACCTGGACGTTTGTCTTTTTTGCTCCAAACAGCTCCGAAAGTGAAAAACGGTGCTTTTGAGGCTAGAGTCCGCAGGAAAGCAGAGAGGGCCAAATTGTCTGGGGCATTTGAAGGGGTTCCAGGAGGCAGTGAGGACCAGCATCACTTTTCCCCGCTGGCACCTTTGCTGTGTCAGCAAAACCTGGACGTTTGTCTTTTTTCCTCCGGAGGGCGCCAAAAGTGAAAAAAGGTGCTTTTGAGGGTAGAGTCCGCAGGAAAGCAGAGAGGGCCAAATTGTCTGAGGCATTTGAAGGTGTTCCAGGAGGCAGTGAGGACCAGCATCACTTTTCCCCGCTGGCACCTTTGCTGTGGCAGCAAAAGCTGGACGTTTGTCTTTTTTGCTCCAAACAGCGCTGAAAGTGAAAAAAGGTGCCTTTGAAGCTATAGTCCGCAGGAAAGCAGAGAGGGCCAAATTGTCTGGGGCATTTGAAGGTGTTCCAGGAGGCAGTGAGGACCAGCATCACTTTTCCCCGCTGGCACCTTTGCTGTGGCAGCAAAAGCTGGACGTTTGTCTTTTTTGCTCCAAACAGCGCCATAAGTGAAAAAAGTTGCTTTTGAGACCAGAGTCTGCAGGAAAGCAGAGAGGGCCAAATTGTCTGGGGCATTTGAAGGGGTTCCAGGAGGCAGTGAGGACCAGCATCACTTTTCCCCGCTGGCACCTTTGCTGTGGCAGCAAAACCTGGACGTTTGTCTTTTTTGCTCAAAACAGCGCCGAAAGTGAAAAACGGTGCTTTTGAGGCTAGAGTCCGCAGGAAAGCAGAGAGGGCCAAATTGTTTGGGCATTTGAAGGCGTTCCAGGAGGCAGTGAGGACCAGCATCACTTTTCCCCGCTGGCACCTTCGCTATGGCAGCAAAAGCTGGACGTTTGTCTTTTTTGCTCCAAACAGCGCTGAAAGTGAAAAACGGTGCTTTTGAGGCTAGAGTCCGCAGGAAAGCAGAGAGGGCCAAATTGTCTGGGGCATTTGAAGGTGTTCCAGGAGGCAGTGAGGACCAGCATCACTTTTCCCCGCTGGCACCTTTGCTGTGGCAGCAAAAGCTGGACGTTTGTCTTTTTTGCTCCAAACAGCGCCGAAAGTGAAAAAAGGTGCTTTTGAGGCTAGAGTCCGCAGGAAAGCAGAGAGGGCCAAATTGTCTGGGGCATTTGAAGGGGTTCCAGGAGGCAGTGAGGACCAGCTTCAATTTTCCCCGCTGGCACCTTTGCTGTGGAAGCAAAAGCTGGACGTTTGTCTTTTTTGATCCAAACAGCGCCGAAAGTGAAAAAAGGTGCTTTTGAGGCTAGAGTCCGCAGGAAAGCAGAGAGGGCCAAATTGTCTGGGGCGTTTGAAGGGATTCCAGGAGGCAGTGAGGACCAGCATCACTTTTCCCCGCTGGCACCTTTGCTGTGGCAGCAAAAGCTGGACGTTTGTGTTTTTTGCTCCAAACAGCGCCGAAAGTGAAAAACGGTGCTTTTGAGGCTAGAGTCCGCAGGAAAGCAGAGAGGGCCAAATTGCCTAGGGCATTTGATGGGGTTGCAGGAGGCAGTGAGGACCAGCATCACTTTTCCCCGCTGGCACCTTTGCTGTGGCAGCAAAAGCTGGACGTTTGTCTTTTTTGCTCCAAACAGCGCCATAAGTGAAAAAAGTTGCTTTTGAGACCAGAGTCTGCAGGAAAGCAGAGAGGGCCAAATTGTCTGGGGCATTTGAAGGGGTTCCAGGAGGCAGTGAGGACCAGCATCACTTTTCCCTGCTGGCACCTTTGCTGTGGCAGCAAAACCTGGACGTTTGTATTTTTTGCTCCCGAGGGCGCCAAAACTGAAAAAAGGTGCTTTTGAGGCTAGAGTTTGCAGGAAAGCAGAGAGGGCCAAATTGTCTGGGGCATTTGAAGGGGTTCCAGGAGGCAGTGAGGACCAGCATCACTTTTCCCCGGTGGCACCTTTGCTGTGGCAGCAAAACCTGGACGTTTGTCTTTTTTCCTCTGGGGGGCGCCAAAAGTGAAAAAAGGTGCTTTTGAGGGTAGAGTGCGCAGGAAAGCAGAGAGGGCCAAATTGTCTGGGGCATTTGAAGGTGTTCCAGGAGGCAGTGAGGACCAGCATCACTTTTCCCCGCTGGCACCTTTGCTGTGGCAGCAAAAGCTGGATGTTTGTCTTTTTTGCTCCAAACAGCGCCGAAAGTGAAAAAAGGTGCTTTTGAGACTAGAGTCTGCAGGAAAGCAGAGAGGGCCAAATTGTCTGGGGCATTTGAAGGGGTTCCAGGAGGCAGTGAGGACCAGCATCACTTTTCCCCACTGGCACCTTTGCTGTGGAAGCAAAAGCTGGACGTTTGTCTTTTTTGCTCCAAACAGCGCCGAAAGTGAAAAAAGGTGCTTTTGAGGCTAGAGTCCGCAGGAAAGCAGAGAGGGCCAAATTGTCTGGGGCGTTTGAAGGGATTCCAGGAGGCAGTGAGGACCAGCATCACTTTTCCCCGCTGGCACCTTTGCTGTGGCAGCAAAACCTGGACGTTTGTCTTTTTTCCTCTGGGGGGCGCCAAAAGTGAAAAAAGGTGCTTTTGAGGGTAGAGTGCGCAGGAAAGCAGAGAGGGCCAAATTGTCTGGGGCATTTGAAGGGGTTCCAGGAGGCAGTGAGGACCAGCATCACTTTTCCCCGCTGGCACCTTTGCTGTGGCAGCAAAAGCTGGACGTTTGTCTTTTTTGCTCCAAACAGCGCCGAAAGTGAAAAAAGGTGCTTTTGAGGCTAGAGTGCGCAGGAAAGCAGAGAGGGCCAAATTGCCTAGGGCATTTGATGGGGTTGCAGGAGGCAGTGAGGACCAGCATCACTTTTCCCCGCTGGCACCTTTGCTGTGGCAGCAAAAGCTGGACGTTTGTCTTTTTTGCTCCAAACAGCGCCATAAGTGAAAAAAGTTGCTTTTGAGACCAGAGTCTGCAGGAAAGCAGAGAGGGCCAAATTGTCTGGGGCATTTGAAGGGGTTCCAGGAGGCAGTGAGGACCAGCATCACTTTTCCCCGCTGGCACCTTTGCTGTGGCAGCAAAACCTGGACGTTTGTCTTTTTTGCTCCAAACAGCGCCGAAAGTGAAAAAAGGTGCTTTTGAGGCTAGAGTCCGCAGGAAAGCAGAGAGGGCCAAATTGTCTGGGGCATTTGAAGGGGTTCCAGGAGGCAGTGAGGACCAGCATCACTTTTCCCCGCTGGCACCTTTGCTATGGCAGCAAAAGCTGGACGTTTGTCTTTTTTGCTCCAAACAGCGCTGAAAGTGAAAAACGGTGCTTTTGAGGCTAGAGTCCGCAGGAAAGCAGAGAGGGCCAAATTGTCTGGGGCATTTGAAGGTGTTCCAGGAGGCAGTGAGGACCAGCATCACTTTTCCCCGCTGGCACCTTTGCTGTGGCAGCAAAAGCTGGACGTTTGTCTTTTTTGCTCCAAACAGCGCCGAAAGTGAAAAAAGGTGCTTTTGAGGCTAGAGTCCGCAGGAAAGCAGAGAGGGCCAAATTGTCTGGGGCATTTGAAGGGGTTCCAGGAGGCAGTGAGGACCAGCTTCAATTTTCCCCGCTGGCACCTTTGCTGTGGAAGCAAAAGCTGGACGTTTGTCTTTTTTGATCCAAACAGCGCCGAAAGTGAAAAAAGGTGCTTTTGAGGCTAGAGTCCGCAGGAAAGCAGAGAGGGCCAAATTGTCTGGGGCGTTTGAAGGGATTCCAGGAGGCAGTGAGGACCAGCATCACTTTTCCCCGCTGGCACCTTTGCTGTGGCAGCAAAAGCTGGACGTTTGTGTTTTTTGCTCCAAACAGCGCCGAAAGTGAAAAACGGTGCTTTTGAGGCTAGAGTCCGCAGGAAAGCAGAGAGGGGCAAATTGCCTAGGGCATTTGATGGGGTTGCAGGAGGCAGTGAGGACCAGCATCACTTTTCCCCGCTGGCACCTTTGCTGTGGCAGCAAAAGCTGGACGTTTGTCTTTTTTGCTCCAAACAGCGCCATAAGTGAAAAAAGTTGCTTTTGAGACCAGAGTCTGCAGGAAAGCAGAGAGGGCCAAATTGTCTGGGGCATTTGAAGGGGTTCCAGGAGGCAGTGAGGACCAGCATCACTTTTCCCCGCTGGCACCTTTGCTGTGGCAGCAAAACCTGGACGTTTGTATTTTTTGCTCCCGAGGGCGCCAAAACTGAAAAAAGGTGCTTTTGAGGCTAGAGTGCGCAGGAAAGCAGAGAGGGCCAAATTGTCTGGGGCATTTGAAGGGGTTCCAGGAGGCAGTGAGGACCAGCATCACTTTTCCCCGGTGGCACCTTTGCTGTGGCAGCAAAACCTGGACGTTTGTCTTTTTTCCTCTGGGGGGCGCCAAAAGTGAAAAAAGGTGCTTTTGAGGGTAGAGTGCGCAGGAAAGCAGAGAGGGCCAAATTGTCTGGGGCATTTGAAGGTGTTCCAGGAGGCAGTGAGGACCAGCATCACTTTTCCCCGCTGGCACCTTTGCTGTGGCAGCAAAAGCTGGACGTTTGTCTTTTTTGCTCCAAACAGCGCCGAAAGTGAAAAAAGGTGCTTTTGAGACTAGAGTCTGCAGGAAAGCAGAGAGGGCCAAATTGTCTGGGGCATTTGAAGGGGTTCCAGGAGGCAGTGAGGACCAGCATCACTTTTCCCCACTGGCACCTTTGCTGTGGAAGCAAAAGCTGGACGTTTGTCTTTTTTGCTCCAAACAGCGCCGAAAGTGAAAAAAGGTGCTTTTGAGGCTAGAGTCCGCAGGAAAGCAGAGAGGGCCAAATTGTCTGGGGCGTTTGAAGGGATTCCAGGAGGCAGTGAGGACCAGCATCACTTTTCCCCGCTGGCACCTTTGCTGTGGCAGCAAAACCTGGACGTTTGTCTTTTTTCCTCTGGGGGGCGCCAAAAGTGAAAAAAGGTGCTTTTGAGGGTAGAGTGCGCAGGAAAGCAGAGAGGGCCAAATTGTCTGGGGCATTTGAAGGGGTTCCAGGAGGCAGTGAGGACCAGCATCACTTTTCCCCGCTGGCACCTTTGCTGTGGCAGCAAAACCTGGACGTTTGTCTTTTTTCCTCTGGGGGGCGCCAAAAGTGAAAAAAGGTGCTTTTGAGGGTAGAGTGCGCAGGAAAGCAGAGAGGGCCAAATTGTCTGGGGCATTTGAAGGTGTTCCAGGAGGCAGTGAGGACCAGCATCACTTTTCCCCGCTGGCACCTTTGCTGTGGCAGCAAAAGCTGGACGTTTGTCTTTTTTGCTCCAAACAGCGCCGAAAGTGAAAAAAGGTGCTTTTGAGACTAGAGTCTGCAGGAAAGCAGAGAGAGCCAAATTGTCTGGGGCATTTGAAGGGGTTCCAGGAGGCAGTGAGGACCAGCATCACTTTTCCCCACTGGCACCTTTGCTGTGTCAGCAAAAGCTGGACGTTTGTCTTTTTTGCTCCAAACAGCGCCGAAAGTGAAAAAAGGTGCTTTTGAGGCTAGAGTCCGCAGGAAAGCAGAGAGGGCCAAATTGTCTGGGGCGTTTGAAGGGATTCCAGGAGGCAGTGAGGACCAGCATCACTTTTCCCCGCTGGCACCTTTGCTGTGGCAGCAAAACCTGGACGTTTGTATTTTTTGCTCCAAACAGCGTTGGAAGTGAAAAACGGTGCTTTTGAGGCTAGAGTCCGCAGGAAAGCAGAGAGGGCCAAATTGCCTAGGGCATTTGATGGGGTTCCAGGAGGCAGTGAGGACCAGCATCACTTTTCCCCGCTGGCACCTTTGCTGTGGCAGCAAAAGCTGGACGTTTGTCTTTTTTGCTCCAAACAGCGCCGAAAGTGAAAAAAGCTGCTTTTGAGGCTAGAGTCTGCAGGAAAGCAGAGAGGGCCAAATTGTCTGGGGCATTTGAAGGGGTTCCAGGAGGCAGTGAGGACCAGCATCACTTTTCCCCGCTGGCACCTTTGCTGTGGCAGCAAAACCTGGACGTTTGTCTTTTTTGCTCCAAACAGCGCTGAAAGTGAAAAACGGTGCTTTTGAGGCTAGAGTCCGCAGGAAAGCAGAGAGGGCCAAATTGTCTGAGGCATTTGAAGGTGTTCCAGGAGGCAGTGAGGACCAGCATCACTTTTCCCCGCTGGCACCTTTGCTGTGGCAGCAAAACCTGGACGTTTGTCTTTTTTCCTCCGGAGGGCGCCAAAAGTGAAAAAAGGTGCTTTTGAGGGTAGAGTCCGCAGGAAAGCAGAGAGGGCCAAATTGTCTGAGGCATTTGAAGGTGTTCCAGGAGGCAGTGAGGACCAGCATCACTTTTCCCCGCTGGCACCTTTGCTGTGGCAGCAAAAGCTGGACGTTTGTCTTTTTTGCTCCAAACAGCGCTGAAAGTGAAAAAAGGTGCCTTTGAAGCTATAGTCCGCAGGAAAGCAGAGAGGGCCAAATTGTCTGGGGCATTTGAAGGTGTTCCAGGAGGCAGTGAGGACCAGCATCACTTTTCCCCGCTGGCACCTTTGCTGTGGCAGCAAAACCTGGACGTTTGTCTTTTTTGCTCTAAACAGCGCCGAAAGTGAAAAAAGGTGCTTTTGAGACTAGAGTCTGCAGGAAAGCAGAGAGGGCCAAATTGTCTGGGGCATTTGAAGGGGTTCCAGGAGGCAGTGAGGACCAGCATCACTTTTCCCCGCTGGCACCTTTGCTGTGGCAGCAAAAGCTGGACGTTTGTCTTTTTTGCTCCAAACAGCGTTGAAAGTGAAAAACGGTGCTTTTGAGGCTAGAGTCCGCAGGAAAGCAGAGAGGGCCAAATTGCCTAGGGCATTTGATGGGGTTCCAGGAGGCAGTGAGGACCAGCATCACTTTTCCCCGCTGGCACCTTTGCTGTGGCAGCAAAAGCTGGACGTTTGTCTTTTTTGCTCCAAACAGCGCCATAAGTGAAAAAATGTGCTTTTGAGGCTAGAGTCCGCAGGAAAGCAGAGAGGGTCAAATTGTCTGGGGCATTTGAAGGGGTTCCAGGAGGCAGTGAGGACCAGCATCACTTTTCCCCGCTGGCACCTTTGCTGTGGCAGCAAAACCTGGACGTTTGTATTTTTTGCTCCCGAGGGCGCCAAAACTGAAAAACAGTGCTTTTGAGGGTAGAGTGCGCAGGAAAGCAGAGAGGGCCAAATTGTCTGGGGCATTTGAAGGTGTTCCAGGAGGCAGTGAGGACCAGCATCACTTTTCCCCGCTGGCACCTTTGCTGTGGCAGCAAAAGCTGGACGTTTGTCTTTTTTGCTCCAAACAGCGCCGAAAGTGAAAAAAGGTGCTTTTGAGACTAGAGTCTGCAGGAAAGCAGAGAGGGCCAAATTGTCTGGGGCATTTGAAGGGGTTCCAGGAGGCAGTGAGGACCAGCATCACTTTTCCCCGCTGGCACCTTTGCTGTGGAAGCAAAAGCTGGACGTTTGTCTTTTTTGCTCCAAACAGCGCCGAAAGTGAAAAAAGGTGCTTTTGAGGCTAGAGTCCGCAGGAAAGCAGAGAGGGCCAAATTGTCTGGGGCGTATGAAGGGATTCCAGGAGGCAGTGAGGACCAGCATCACTTTTCCCCGCTGGCACCTTTGCTGTGGCAGCAAAAGCTGGACGTTTGTCTTTTTTTACTCCAAACAGCGCCGAAAATGAAAAAAGGTGCTTTTGAGACTAGAGTCTGCAGGAAAGCAGAGAGGGCCAAATTGTCTGGGGCATTTGAAGGGGTTCCAGGAGGCAGTGAGGACCAGCATCACTTTTCCCCGCTGGCACCTTTGCTGTGGCAGCAAAACCTGGACGTTTGTCTTTTTTGCTCCAAACAGCTCCGAAAGTGAAAAAAGGTGCTTTTGAGGCTAGAGTCCGCAGGAAAGCAAAGAGGGCCAAATTGTCTGGGGCATTTGAAGGGGTTCCAGGAGGCAGTGAGGACCAGCATCACTTTTCCCCGCTGGCACCTTTGCTGTGGAAGCAAAAGCTGGACGTTTGTCCTTTTTGCTCCAAACAGCGCCGAAAGTGAAAATAGTTGCTTTTGAGACCAGAGTCTGCAGGAAAGCAGAGAGGGCCAAATTGTCTGGGGCATTTGAAGGGGTTCCAGGAGGCAGTGAGGACCAGCATCACTTTTCCCCGCTGGCACCTTTGCTGTGGCAGCAAAAGCTGGACGTTTGTCTTTTTTGCTCCAAACAGCGCCGAAAGTGAAAAAAGTTGCTTTTGAGACCAGAGTCTGCAGGAAAGCAGAGAGGGCCAAATTGTCTGGGGCATTTGAAGGGGTTCCAGGAGGCAGTGAGGACCAGCATCACTTTTCCCCGCTGGCACCTTTGCTGTGGCAGCAAAACCTGGACGTTTGTATTTTTTGCTCCCGAGGGCGCCAAAAGTGAAAAAAGGTGCTTTTGAGGCTAGAGTGCGCAGGAAAGCAGAGAGGGCCAAATTGTGTGGGGCATTTGAAGGGGTTCCAGGAGGCAGTGAGGACCAGCATCACTTTTCCCCGCTGGCACCTTTGCTGTGGCAGCAAAACCTGGACGTTTGTCTTTTTTCCTCTGGGGGGCGCCAAAAGTGAAAAAAGGTGCTTTTGAGGCTAGAGTGCGCAGGAAAGCAGAGAGGGCCAAATTGTCTGGGGCATTTGAAGGGGTTCCTGGAGGCAGTGAGGACCAGCATCACTTTTCCCCGCTGGCACCTTTGCTGTGGCAGCAAAAGCTGGACGTTTGTCTTTTTTGCTCCAAACTGCGCCGAAAGTGAAAAAAGGTGCTTTTGAGACTAGAGTCTGCAGGAAAGCAGAGAGGGCCAAATTGTCTGGGGCATTTGAAGGGGTTCCAGGAGGCAGTGAGGACCAGCATCACTTTTCCCCGCTGGCACCTTTGCTGTGGAAGCAAAAGCTGGACGTTTGTCTTTTTGCTCCAAACAGCGCCGAAAGTGAAAAAAGGTGCTTTTGAGGCTAGAGTCCGCAGGAAAGCAGAGAGGGCCAAATTGTCTGGGGCATTTGAAGGGATTCCAGGAGGCAGTGAGGACTAGCATCACTTTTCCCCGCTGGCACCTTTGCTGTGGCAGCAAAAGCTGGACGTTTGTCTTTTTTGCTCCAAACAGCGCCGAAAGTGAAAAAAGTTGCTTTTGAGACTAGAGTCTGCAGGAAAGCAGAGAGGGCCAAATTGTCTGGGGCATTTGAAGGGGTTCCAGGAGGCAGTGAGGACCAGCATCACTTTTCCCCGCTGGCACCTTTGCTGTGGCAGCAAAACCTGGACGTTTGTCTTTTTTGCTCCAAACAGCTCCGAAAGTGAAAAAAGTTGCTTTTGAGGCTAGAGTCCGCAGGAAAGCAGAGAGGGCCAAATTGTCTGGGGCATTTGAAGGGGTTCCAGGAGGCAGTGAGGACCAGCATCACTTTTCCCCGCTGGCACCTTTGCTGTGGCAGCAAAAGCTGGACGTTTGTCTTTTTTACTCCAAACAGCGCCGAAAATGAAAAAAGTTGCTTTTGAGACTAGAGTCTGCAGGAAAGCAGAGAGGGCCAAATTGTCTGGGGCATTTGAAGGGGTTCCAGGAGGCAGTGAGGACCAGCATCACTTTTCCCCGCTGGCACCTTTGCTGTGGCAGCAAAACCTGGACGTTTGTCTTTTTTGATCCAAACAGCGCCGAAAGTGAAAAAAGGTGCTTTTGAGGCTAGAGTCCGCAGGAAAGCAGAGAGGGCCAAATTGTCTGGGGCGTTTGAAGGGGTTCCAGGAGGCAGTGAGGACCAGCATCACTTTTCCCCGCTGGCACCTTTGCTGTGGAAGCAAAAGCTGGACGTTTGTCTTTTTTGCTCCAAACAGCGCCGAAAGTGAAAAAAGGTGCTTTTGAGGCTAGAGTCCGCAGGAAAGCAGAGAGGGCCAAATTGTCTGGGGCGTTTGAAGGGATTCCAGGAGGCAGTGAGGACCAGCATCACTTTTCCCCGCTGGCACCTTTGCTGTGGCAGCAAAAGCTGGACGTTTGTATTTTTTACTCCAAACAGCGTTGAAAGTGAAAAACGGTGCTTTTGAGGCTAGAGTGCGCAGGAAAGCAGAGAGGGCCAAATTGCCTAGGGCATTTGATGGGGTTCCAGGAGGCAGTGAGGACCAGCATCACTTTTCCCCGCTGGCACCTTTGCTGTGGCAGCAAAAGCTGGACGTTTTTCTTTTTTGCTCCAAACAGCGCCGAAAGTGAAAAAAGCTGCTTTTGAGGCTAGAGTCCGCAGGAAAGCAGAGAGGGCCAAATTGTCTGGGGCATTTGAAGGTGTTCCAGGAGGCAGTGAGGACCAGCATCACTTTTCCCTGCTGGCACGTTTGCTGTGGCAGCAAAACCTGGACGTTTGTCCTTTTTGCTCCAAACAGCGCCGAAAGTGAAAAAAGTTGCTTTTGAGACCAGAGTCTGCAGGAAAGCAGAGAGGGCCAAATTGTCTGGGGCATTTGAAGGGGTTCCAGGAGGCAGTGAGGACCAGCATCACTTTTCCCCGCTGGCACCTTTGCTGTGGCAGCAAAACCTGGACGTTTGTATTTTTTGCACCCGAGGGCGCCAAAACTGAAAAAAGGTGCTTTTGAGGCTAGAGTGCGCAGGAAAGCAGAGAGGGCCAAATTGTCTGGGGCATTTGAAGGTGTTCCAGGAGGCAGTGAGGACCAGCATCACTTTTCCCCGCTGGCACCTTTGCTGTGGCAGCAAAACCTGGACGTTTGTCTTTTTTCCTCTGGGGGGCGCCAAAAGTGAAAAAAGGTGCTTTTGAGGCAAGAGTGCGCAGGAAAGCAGAGAGGGCCAAATTGTCTGGGGCATTTGAAGGTGTTCCAGGAGGCAGTGAGGACCAGCATCACTTTTCCCCGCTGGCACCTTTGCTGTGGCAGCAAAACCTGGACGTTTTTATTTTTTGCTCCTGAGGACACCAAAACTGAAAAAAGGTGCTTTTGAGGCTAGAGTTTGCAGGAAAGCAGAGAGGGCCAGATTGTCTGGGGCATTTGAAGGGGTTCCAGGAGGCAGTGAGGACCAGCATCACTTTTCCCCGCTGGCACCTTTGCTGTGTCAGCAAAAGCTGGACGTTTGTCTTTTTTACTCCAAACAGCGCCGAAAATGAAAAAAGTTGCTTTTGAGACTAGAGTCTGCAGGAAAGCAGAGAGGGCCAAATTGTCTGGGGCATTTGAAGGGGTTCCAGGAGGCAGTGAGGACCAGCATCACTTTTCCCCGCTGGCACCTTTGCTGTGGCAGCAAAAGCTGGACGTTTGTCTTTTTTGATCCAAACAGCTCCGAAAGTGAAAAAAGGTGCTTTTGAGGCTAGAGTCCGCAGGAAAGCAGAGAGGGCCAAATTGTCTGGGGCATTTGAAGGGGTTCCAGGAGGCAGTGAGGACCAGCATCACTTTTCCCCGCTGGCACCTTTGCTGTGGAAGCAAAAGCTGGACGTTTGTCTTTTTTGCTCCAAACAGCGCCGAAAGTGAAAAAAGGTGCTTTTGAGGCTAGAGTCCGCAGGAAAGCAGAGAGGGCCAAATTGTCTAAGGCGTTTGAAGGGATTCCAGGAGGCAGTGAGGACCAGCATCACTTTTCCCCGCTGGCACCTTTGCTGTGGCAGCAAAAGCTGGACGTTTGTATTTTTTACTCCAAACGGCGTTGAAAGTGAAAAACGGTGCTTTTGAGGCTAGAGTGCGCAGGAAAGCAGAGAGGGCCAAATTGCCTAGGGCATTTGATGGGGTTCCAGGAGGCAGTGAGGACCAGCATCACTTTTCCCCGCTGGCACCTTTGCTGTGGCAGCAAAACCTGGACGTTTGTCTTTTTTGCTCCAAACAGCGCCGAAAGTGAAAAACGGTGCTTTTGAGGCTAGAGTCCGCAGGAAAGCAGAGAGGGCCAAATTGTCTGGGGCATTTGAAGGTGTTCCAGGAGGCAGTGAGGACCAGCATCACTTTTCCCTGCTGGCACGTTTGCTGTGGCAGCAAAACCTGGACGTTTGTCCTTTTTGCTCCAAACAGCGCCGAAAGTGAAAAAAGTTGCTTTTGAGACCAGAGTCTGCAGGAAAGCAGAGAGGGCCAAATTGTCTGGGGCATTTGAAGGGGTTCCAGGAGGCAGTGAGGACCAGCATCACTTTTCCCCGCTGGCACCTTGGCTGTGGCAGCAAAAGCTGGACGTTTGTCTTTTTTGCTCCAAACAGCGCCGAAAATGAAAAAAGGTGCTTTTGAGGGTAGAGTGCGCAGGAAAGCAGAGAGGGCCAAATTGTCTGGGGCATTTGAAGGTGTTCCAGGAGGCAGTGAGGACCAGCATCACTTTTCCCCGCTGGCACCTTTGCTGTGGCAGCAAAACCTGGACGTTTGTCTTTTTTCCTCTGGGGGGCGCCAAAAGTGAAAAAAGGTGCTTTTGAGGCAAGAGTGCGCAGGAAAGCAGAGAGGGCCAAATTGTCTGGGGCATTTGAAGGGGTTCCAGGAGGCAGTGAGGACCAGCATCACTTTTCCCCGCTGGCACCTTTGCTTTGGAAGCAAAAGCTGGACGTTTGTCTTTTTTGCTCCAAACAGCGCCGAAAGTGAAAAAAGGTGCTTTTGAGGTTAGAGTCCGCAGGAAAGCAGAGAGGGCCAAATTGTCTGGGGCGTTTGAAGGGATTCCAGGAGGCAGTGAGGACCAGCATCACTTTTCCCCGCTGGCACCTTTGCTGTGGCAGCAAAAGCTGGACGTTTGTCTTTTTTGCTCCAAACAGCGCCGAAAGTGAAAAAAGGTGCTTTTGAGACTAGAGTCTGCAGGAAAGCAGAGAGGGCCAAATTGTCTGGGGCATTTGAAGGGGTTCCAGGAGGCAGTGAGGACCAGCATCACTTTTCCCTGCTGGCACCTTTGCTGTGGCAGCAAAACCTGGACGTTTTTATTTTTTGCTCCTGAGGACACCAAAACTGAAAAAAGGTGCTTTTGAGGCTAGAGTTTGCAGGAAAGCAGAGAGGGCCAGATTGTCTGGGGCATTTGAAGGGGTTCCAGGAGGCAGTGAGGACCAGCATCACTTTTCCCCGCTGGCACCTTTGCTGTGTCAGCAAAAGCTGGACGTTTGTCTTTTTTACTCCAAACAGCGCCGAAAATGAAAAAAGTTGCTTTTGAGACTAGAGTCTGCAGGAAAGCAGAGAGGGCCAAATTGTCTGGGGCATTTGAAGGGGTTCCAGGAGGCAGTGAGGACCAGCATCACTTTTCCCCGCTGGCACCTTTGCTGTGGCAGCAAAAGCTGGACGTTTGTCTTTTTTGATCCAAACAGCTCCGAAAGTGAAAAAAGGTGCTTTTGAGGCTAGAGTCCGCAGGAAAGCAGAGAGGGCCAAATTGTCTGGGGCATTTGAAGGGGTTCCAGGAGGCAGTGAGGACCAGCATCACTTTTCCCCGCTGGCACCTTTGCTGTGGAAGCAAAAGCTGGACGTTTGTCTTTTTTGCTCCAAACAGCGCCGAAAGTGAAAAAAGGTGCTTTTGAGGCTAGAGTCCGCAGGAAAGCAGAGAGGGCCAAATTGTCTAAGGCGTTTGAAGGGATTCCAGGAGGCAGTGAGGACCAGCATCACTTTTCCCCGCTGGCACCTTTGCTGTGGCAGCAAAAGCTGGACGTTTGTATTTTTTACTCCAAACGGCGTTGAAAGTGAAAAACGGTGCTTTTGAGGCTAGAGTGCGCAGGAAAGCAGAGAGGGCCAAATTGCCTAGGGCATTTGATGGGGTTCCAGGAGGCAGTGAGGACCAGCATCACTTTTCCCCGCTGGCACCTTTGCTGTGGCAGCAAAACCTGGACGTTTGTCTTTTTTGCTCCAAACAGCGCCGAAAGTGAAAAACGGTGCTTTTGAGGCTAGAGTCCGCAGGAAAGCAGAGAGGGCCAAATTGTCTGGGGCATTTGAAGGTGTTCCAGGAGGCAGTGAGGACCAGCATCACTTTTCCCTGCTGGCACGTTTGCTGTGGCAGCAAAACCTGGACGTTTGTCCTTTTTGCTCCAAACAGCGCCGAAAGTGAAAAAAGTTGCTTTTGAGACCAGAGTCTGCAGGAAAGCAGAGAGGGCCAAATTGTCTGGGGCATTTGAAGGGGTTCCAGGAGGCAGTGAGGACCAGCATCACTTTTCCCCGCTGGCACCTTGGCTGTGGCAGCAAAAGCTGGACGTTTGTCTTTTTTGCTCCAAACAGCGCCGAAAATGAAAAAAGGTGCTTTTGAGGGTAGAGTGCGCAGGAAAGCAGAGAGGGCCAAATTGTCTGGGGCATTTGAAGGTGTTCCAGGAGGCAGTGAGGACCAGCATCACTTTTCCCCGCTGGCACCTTTGCTGTGGCAGCAAAACCTGGACGTTTGTCTTTTTTGCTCCAAACAGCGCCGAAAGTGAAACACGGTGCTTTTGAGGCTAGAGTCCGCAGGAAAGCAGAGAGGGCCAAATTGTCTGGGGCATTTGAAGAGGTTCCAGGAGGCAGTGAGGACCAGCATCACTTTTCCCCGCTGGCACCTTTGCTGTGGCAGCAAAACCTGGACGTTTGTCTTTTTTACTCCAAACAGCGTTGAAAGTGAAAAACGGTGCTTTTGAGGCTAGAGTCCGCAGGAAAGCAGAGAGGGCCAAATTGTCTGGGGCATTTGAAGGTGTTCCAGGAGGCAGTGAGGACCAGCATCACTTTTCCCCGCTGGCACCTTTGCTGTGGCAGCAAAAGCTGGACGTTTGTCTTATTTGCTCCAAACAGCGCCGAAAGTGAAAAAAGCTGCTTTTGAGGCTAGAGTCCGCAGGAAAGCAGAGAGGGCCAAATTGTCTGGGGCATTTGAAGGTGTTCCAGGAGGCAGTGAGGACCAGCATCACTTTTCCCTGCTGGCCCGTTTGCTGTGGCAGCAAAAGCTGGACGTTTGTCCTTTTTGCTCCAAACAGCGCCGAAAGTGAAAAAAGGTGCTTTTGAGGCTAGAGTCGGCAGGAAAGCAGAGAGGGCCAAATTGTCTGGGGCATTTGAAGGGCTTCCAGGAGGCAGTGAGGACCAGCATCACTTTTCCCCGCTGGCACCTTTGCTGTGGCAGCAAAAGCTGGACGTTTGTCTTTTTTGCTCCAAACAGCGCCGAAAGTGAAAAAAGGTGCTTTTGAGGCTAGAGTCGGCAGGAAAGCAGAGAGGGCTAGATTGTCTGGGGCATTTGAAGGGGTTCCAGGAGGCAGTGAGGACCAGCATCACTTTTCCCCGCTGGCACCTTGGCTGTGGCAGTAAAAGCTGGACGTTTGTCTTTTTTGCTCCAAACAGCGCCGAAAATGAAAAAAGGTGCTTTTGAGGCTAGAGTGCGCAGGAAAGCAGAGAGGGCCAAATTGTCTGGGGCATTTGAAGGTGTTCCAGGAGGCAGTGAGGACCAGCATCACTTTTCCCCGCTGGCACCTTTGCTGTGGCAGCAAAACCTGGACGTTTGTCTTTTTTACTCCAAACAGCGTTGAAAGTGAAAAACGGTGCTTTTGAGGCTAGAGTCCGCAGGAAAGCAGAGAGGGCCAAATTGTCTGGGGCATTTGAAGGGGTTCCAGGAGGAAGTGACGACCGGCATCACTTTTCCCCGCTGGCACCTTTGCTGTGCAGCAAAACCTGGATGTTAGTCTTTTTTGCTCCAAACAGCGCCGAAAGTGAAAAAAGGTGCTTTTGAGGCTAGAGTCCGCAGGAAAGCAGAGAGGGCCAAATTGTCTGGGGCATTTGAAGGGGTTCCAGGAGGCAGTGAGGACCAGCATCACTTTTCCCCGCTGGCACCTTTGCTGTGGCAGCAAAAGCTGGACGTTTGTCTTTTTTGCTCCAAACAGCGCCGAAAGTGAAAAAAGGTGCTTTTGAGGCTAGAGTGCGCAGGAAAGCAGAGAGGGCCAAATTGTCTGGGGCATTTGAAGGGGTTCCAGGAGGCAGTGAGGACCAGCAGCATCACTTTTCCCCGCTGGCACCTTTGCTGTGGCAGCAAAAGCTGGACGTTTGTCTTTTTTGCTCCAAACAGCGCCGAAAGTGAAAAATGTTGCTTTTGAGAATAGAGTCCGCAGGAAAGCAGAGAGGGCCAAATTGTCTGGGGCATTTGATGGGGTTCCAGGAGGCAGTGAGGACCAGCATCACTTTTCCCCGCTGGCACCTTTGCTGTGGCAGCAAAAGCTGGACGTTTGTCTTTTTTGCTCCAAACAGCGCCGAAAGTGAAAAAAGCTGCTTTTGAGGCTAGAGTGCGCAGGAAAGCAGAGAGGGCCAAATTGTCTGGGGCATTTGAAGGGGTTCCAGGAGGCAGTGAGGACCAGCATCACTTTTCCCCGCTGGCACCTTTGCTGTGGCAGCAAAAGCTGGACGTTTGTCTTTTTTGCTCCAAACAGCGCCGAAAGTGAAAAAAGGTGCTTTTGAGGCTAGAGTCCGCAGGAAAGCAGAGAGGGCCAGATTGTCTGGGGCATTTGAAGGGGTTCCAGGAGGCAGTGAGGACCAGCATCACTTTTCCCCGCTGGCACCTTGGCTGTGGCAGCAAAAGCTGGACGTTTGTATTTTTGCTCCAAACAGCGCCGAAAGTGAAAAATGTTGGTTTTGAGAATAGAGTCCGCAGGAAAGCAGAGAGGGCCAAATTGTCTGGGGCATTTGAAGGTGTTCCAGGAGGCAGTGAGGACCAGCATCACTTTTCCCCGCTGGCACCTTTGCTGTTGCAGGAAAAGCTGGACGTTTGTCTTTTTTGCTCCAAACAGCGCCGAAAGTGAAAAAGGTGCTTTTTAGAATAGAGTCCGCAGGTAAGCAGAGAGGGCCAAATTGTCTGGGGCATTTGAAGGTGTTCCAGGAGGCAGTGAGGACCAGCATCACTTTTCCCCGCTGGCACCTTTGCTGTGGCAGCAAACCTGGACGTTTGTCTTTTTTGCTCCAAACAGCGCCGAAAGTGAAAAAAGGTGCTTTTGAGGCTAGAGTCGGCAGGAAAGCAGAGAGGGCCAGATTGTCTGGGGCATTTGAAGGGGTTCCAGGAGGCAGTGAGGACCAGCATCACTTTTCCCCGCTGGCACCTTTGCTGTGGCAGCAAAAGCTGGACGTTTGTCTTTTTTGCTCCAAACAGCGCCGAAAATGAAAAAAGGTGCTTTTGAGGGTAGAGTGCGCAGGAAAGCAGAGAGGGCCAAATTGTCTGGGGCATTTGAAGGGGTTCCAGGAGGCAGTGAGGACCAGCATCACTTTTCCCCGCTGGCACCTTTGCTGTGGCAGCAAAAGCTGGACGTTTGTCTTTTTTGCTCCAAACAGCGCCGAAAGTGAAAAAAGCTGCTTTTGAGGCTAGAGTCCGCAGGAAAGCAGAGAGGGCCAAATTGTCTGGGGCATTTGAAGAGGTTCCAGCAGGCAGTGAGGACCAGCATCACTTTTCCCCGCTGGCACCTTTGCTGTGGCAGCAAAACCTGGACGTTTGTCTTTTTACTCCAAACAGCGTTGAAAGTGAAAAACGGTGCTTTTGAGGCTAGAGTCCGCAGGAAAGCAGAGAGGGCCAAATTGTCTGGGGCATTTGAAGGGGTTCCAGGAGGAAGTGACGACCGGCATCACTTTTCCCCGCTGGCACCTTTGCTGTGGCAGCAAAAGCTGGACGTTTGTCTTTTTTGCTCCAAACAGCGCCGAAAGTGAAAAATGTTGCTTTTGAGAATAGAGTGCGCAGGAAAGCAGAGAGGGCCAAATTGTCTGGGGCATTTGAAGGTGTTCCAGGAGGCAGTGAGGACCAGCATCACTTTTCCCCGCTGGCACCTTTGCTGTCGCAGCAAAAGCTGGACGTTTGTCTTTTTTGCTCCAAACAGCGCCGAAAGTGAAAAAAGGTGCTTTTGAGGCTAGAGTCCGCAGGAAAGCAGAGAGGGCCAAATTGTCTGGGGCATTTGAAGGGGTTCCAGGAGGCAGTGAGGACCAGCATCACTTTTCCCCGCTGGCACCTTTGCTGTGGCAGCAAAAGATGGACGTTTGTCTTTTTGCTCCAAACAGCGCCGAAAGTGAAAAAAGGTGCTTTTGAGGCTAGAGTGCGCAGGAAAGCAGAGAGGGCCAAATTGTCTGGGGCATTTGAAGGGGTTCCAGGAGGCAGTGAGGACCAGCATCACTTTTCCCCTCTGGCACCTTTGCTGTGGCAGCAAAACCTGGACGTTTGTCTTTTTTCTTCCGGAGGGCGCCAAAACTGAAAAAAGGTGCTTTTGAGGCTAGAGTGCGCAGGAAAGCAGAGAGGGCCAAATTGTCTGGGGGCATTTGAAGGGGTTCCAGGAGGCAGTGAGGACCAGCATCACTTTTCCCCGCTGGCACCTTTGCTGTGGCAGCAAAAGCTGGACGTTTGTCTTTTTTGCTCCAAACAGTGCCGAAAGTGAAAAAAGCTGCTTTTGAGGCTAGAGTCGGCAGGAAAGCAGAGAGGGCCAAATTGCCTAGGGCATTTGAAGGGGTTCCAGGAGGCAGTGAGGACCAGCATCACTTTTCCCCGCTGGCACCTTTGCTGTCGCATGAAAAGCTGGATGTTTGTCTTTTTTGCTCCAAACAGCGCCGAAAGTGAAAAAAGGTGCTTTTGAGGCTAGAGTGCGCAGGAAAGCAGAGAGGTCCAAATTGTCTGGGGCATTTGAAGGGGTTCCAGGAGGCAGTGAGGACCAGCATCACTTTTCCCCGCTGGCACCTTTGCTGTGGCAGCAAAAGCTGGACGTTTGTCTTTTTTGCTCCAAACAGCGCCGAAAGTGAAAAAAGGTGCTTTTGAGGCTAGAGTCCGCAGGAAAGCAGAGAGGGCCAAATTGTTTGGGCATTTGAAGGGGTTCCAGGAGGCAGTGAGGACCAGCATCACTTTTCCCCGCTGGCACCCTTTGCTGTGGCAGCAAAAGCTGGACGTTTGTCTTTTTTGCTCCAAACAGCGCCGAAAGTGAAACACGGTGCTTTTGAGGCTAGAGTGCGCAGGAAAGCAGAGAGGGTCAAATTGTCTGAGGCATTTGAAGGGGTTCCAGCAGGCAGTGAGGACCAGCATCACTTTTCCCCGCTGGCACGTTTGCTGTGGCAGCAAAACCTGGACGTTTGTCTTTTTTCCTCCGGAGGGCGCCGAAGTGAAAAAAGGTGCTTTTGAGACTAGAGTCGGCAGGAAAGCAGAGAGGGCCAAATTGTCTGGGGCATTTGAAGGGGTTCCAGGAGGCAGTGAGGACCAGCAACACTTTTCCCCGCTGGCACCTTTGCTGTGGCAGCAAAAGCTGGACGTTTGTCTTTTTTGCTCCAAACAGCGCCGAAAGTGAAAAAAGATGCTTTTGAGGCTAGAGTCCGCAGGAAAGCAGAGAGGGCCAAATTGTCTGGGGCATTTGAAGGTGTTCCAGGAGGCAGTGAGGACCAGCATCACTTTTCCCCGCTGGCACCTTTGCTGTGGCAGCAAAACCTGGACGTTTGTCTTTTTTACTCCAAACAGTGCCGAAAGTGAAAAAATGTGCTTTTGAGGCTAGAGTCGGCAGGAAAGCAGAGAGGCCAAATTGTCTGGGGCATTTGAAGAGGTTCCAGGAGGCAGTGAGGACCAGCATCACTTTTCCCCCGCTGGCACCTTTGCTGTGGCAGCAAAACCTGGACGTTTGTCTTTTTTACTCCAAACAGCGCCGAAAGTGAAAAAAGGTGGTTTTGAGGCTAGAGTCGGCAGGAAAGCAGAGAGGGCCAAATTGTCTGGGGCATTTGAAGGGCTTCCAGGAGGCAGTGAGGACCAGCATCACTTTTCCCCGCTGGCACCTTTGCTGTGGCAGCAAAAGCTGGACGTTTGTCTTTTTTGCTCCAAACAGCGCCGAAAGTGAAAAAAGGTGCTTTTGAGGCTAGAGTCCGCAGGAAAGCAGAGAGGGCCAAATTGTCTGGGGCATTTGAAGGGGTTCCAGGAGGCAGTGAGGACCAGCATCACTTTTCCCCGCTGGCACCTTTGCTGTGGCAGCAAAAGCTGGACGTTTGTCTTTTTTGCTCCAAACAGCGCCGAAAGTGAAAAAAGGTGCTTTTGAGGCTAGAGTCCGCAGGAAAGCAGAGAGGGCCAAATTGTCTGGGGCATTTGAAGGGGTTCCAGGAGGCAGTGAGGACCAGCATCACTTTTCCCCGCTGGCACCTTTGCTGTGGCAGCAAAAGCTGGACGTTTGTCTTTTTTGCTCCAAACAGCGCCGAAAGTGAAACACGGTGCTTTTGAGGCTAGAGTGCGCAGGAAAGCAGAGAGGGCCAAATTGTCTGGGGCATTTGAAGGGGTTCCAGGAGGCAGTGAGGACCAGCATCACTTTTCCCCGCTGGCACCTTTGCTGTGGCAGCAAAAGCTGGACGTTTGTCTTTTTTGCTCCAAACAGCGCCGAAAGTGAAAAAAGGTGCTTTTGAGGCTAGAGTCCGCAGGAAAGCAGAGAGGGCCAAATTGTCTGGGGCATTTGAAGGGGTTCCAGGAGGCAGTGAGGACCAGCATCACTTTTCCCCGCTGGCACCTTTGCTGTGGCAGCAAAAGCTGGACGTTTGTCTTTTTTGCTCCAAACAGCGCCGAAAGTGAAACACGGTGCTTTTGAGGCTAGAGTCCGCAGGAAAGCAGAGAGGGCCAAATTGTCTGGGGCATTTGAAGGGGTTCCAGGAGGCAGTGAGGACCAGCATCACTTTTCCCCGCTGGCACCTTTGCTGTGGCAGCAAAAGCTGGACGTTTGTCTTTTTTGCTCCAAACAGCGCCGAAAGTGAAACACGGTGCTTTTGAGGCTAGAGTGCGCAGGAAAGCAGAGAGGGCCAAATTGTCTGGGGCATTTGATGGGGTTCCAGGAGGCAGTGAGGACCAGCATCACTTTTCCCCGCTGGCACCTTTGCTGTGGCAGCAAAAGCTGGACGTTTGTCTTTTTTGCTCCAAACAGCGCCGAAAGTGAAAAAAGGTGCTTTTGAGGCTACAGTCGGCAGGAAAGCAGAGAGGGCCAGATTGTCTGGGGCATTTGAAGGGGTTCCAGGAGGCAGTGAGGACCAGCATCACTTTTCCCCGCTGGCACCTTGGCTGTGGCAGCAAAAGCTGGACGTTTGTCTTTTTTGCTCCAAACAGCGCCGAAAATGAAAAAAGGTGCTTTTGAGGCTAGAGTCCACAGGAAAGCAGAGAGGGCCAAATTGTCTGGGGCATTTGAAGGTGTTCCAGGAGGCAGTGAGGACCAGCATCACTTTTCCCCGCTGGCACCTTTGCTGTGGCAGCAAAACCTGGACGTTTGTCTTTTTTGCTCCAAACAGCGTTGAAAGTGAAAAACGGTGCTTTTGAGGCTAGAGTCCGCAGGAAAGCAGACAGGGCCAAATTGTCTAGGGCATTTGAAGGGGTTCCAGGAGGAAGTGACGACCGGCATCACTTTTCCCCGCTGGCACCTTTGCTGTGGCAGCAAAAGCTGGACGTTTGTCTTTTTTGCTCCAAACAGCGCCGAAAGTGAAACACGGTGCTTTTGAGGCTAGAGTCCGCAGGAAAGCAGAGAGGGTCAAATTGTCTGGGGCATTTGAAGGGGTTCCAGGAGGCAGTGAGGACCAGCATCACTTTTCCCCGCTGGCACCTTTGCTGTGGCAGCAAAACCTGGACGTTTGTCTTTTTTTTTCTCCCGAGGCCGCCGAAAGTGAAAAAAGGTGTTTTGAGGCTAGAGTCTGCAGGAAAGCAGAGAGGGCCAAATTGTCTGGGGCATTTGAAGGGGTTCCAGGAGGCAGTGAGGACCAGCATCACTTTTCCCCGCTGGCACCTTTGCTGTGGCAGCAAAAGCTCGACGTTTGTGTTTTTTCCTCCGGAGGGCGCCGAAATTGAAAAAAGGTGCTTTTGAGGCTAGAGTCGGCAGGAAAGCAGAGAGGGCCAAATTGTCTGGGGCATTTGAAGGGGTTCCAGGAGGCAGTGAGGACCAGCATCACTTTTCCCCGCTGGCACCTTTGCTGTGGCAGCAAAAGCTGGACGTTTGTCTTTTTTGCTGCAAACAGCGCCGAAAGTGAAAAAAGGTGCTTTTGAGGCTAGAGTCCGCAGGAAAGCAGAGAGGGCCAAATTGTCTGGGGCATTTGAAGGGGTTCCAGGAGGCAGTGAGGACCAGCATCACTTTTCCCCGCTGGCACCTTTGCTGTGGCAGCAAAACCTGGACGTTTGTCTTTTTTCTTCCGGAGGGCGCCAAAACTGAAAAAAGGTGCTTTTGAGGCTAGAGTGCGCAGGAAAGCAGAGAGGGCCAAATTGTCTGGGGCATTTGAAGGGGTTCCAGGAGGCAGTGAGGACCAGCATCACTTTTCCCCGCTGGCACCTTTGCTGTGGCAGCAAAACCTGGACGTTTGTCTTTTTTGCTCCAAACAGTGCCGAAAGTGAAAAAAGCTGCTTTTGAGGCTAGAGTCTGCAGGAAAGCAGAGAGGGCCAAATTGCCTAGGGCATTTGAAGGGGTTCCAGGAGGCAGTGAGGACCAGCATCACTTTTCCCCGCTGGCACCTTTGCTGTCGCATGAAAAGCTGGATGTTTTTCTTTTTTGCTCCAAACAGCGCCGAAAGTGAAAAAAGGTGCTTTTGAGGCTAGAGTGCGCAGGAAAGCAGAGAGGGCCAAATTGTCTGGGGCATTTGAAGGGGTTCCAGGAGGCAGTGAGGACCAGCATCACTTTTCCCCTCTGGCACCTTTGCTGTGGCAGCAAAAGCTGGACGTTTGTCTTTTTTGCTGCAAACAGCGCCGAAAGTGAAAAAAGGTGCTTTTGAGGCTAGAGTCCGCAGGAAAGCAGAGAGGGCCAAATTGTTTGGGCATTTGAAGGGGTTCCAGGAGGCAGTGAGGACCAGCATCACTTTTACCCGCTGGCACCTTTGCTGTGGCAGCAAAAGCTGGACGTTTGTCTTTTTTGCTCCAAACAGCGCCGAAAGTGAAACACGGTGCTTTTGAGGCTAGAGTCTGCAGGAAAGCAGAGAGGGTCAAATTGTCTGAGGCATTTGAAGGGGTTCCAGGAGGCAGTGAGGACCAGCATCACTTTTCCCCGCTGGCACGTTTGCTGTGGCAGCAAAACCTGGACGTTTGTCTTTTTTCCTCCGGAGGGCGCCGAAAGTGAAATAAGGTGCTTTTGAGGCTAGAGTCCGCAGGAAAGCAGAGAGGGCCAAACTGTCTGGGGCGTTTGAAGGGGTTCCAGGAGGCAGTGAGGACCAGCATCACTTTTCCCCGCTGGCACCTTTGGTGTCGGAGGAAAAGCTGGACGTTTGTCTTTTTTGCTCCACACAGCGCCGAAAGTGAAAAAAGGTGCTTTTGAGGCTAGAGTTTGCAGGAAAGCAGAGAGGGCGAATTGGTCTGGGGCATTTGAAGGTGTTCCAGGAGGCAGTGAGGACCAGCATCACTTTTCCCCGCTGGCACCTTTGCTGTGGCAGCAAAACCTGGACGTTTGTCTTTTTTGCTCCAAACAGCGCCGAAAGTGAAAAAAGGTGCTTTTGAGGCTAGAGTCGGCAGGAAAGCAGAGAGGGCCAGATTGTCTGGGGCATTTGAAGGGGTTCCAGGAGGCAGTGAGGACCAGCATCACTTTTCCCCGCTGGCACCTTTGCTGTGGCAGCAAAAGCTGGACGTTTGTCTTTTTTGCTCCAAACAGCGCCGAAAATGAAAAAAGGTGCTTTTGAGGGTAGAGTGCGCAGGAAAGCAGAGAGGGCCAAATTGTCTGGGGCATTTGAAGGGGTTCCAGGAGGCAGTGAGGACCAGCATCACTTTTCCCCGCTGGCACCTTTGCTGTGGCAGCAAAAGCTGGACGTTTGTCTTTTTTGCTCCAAACAGCGCCGAAAGTGAAAAAAGCTGCTTTTGAGGCTAGAGTCCGCAGGAAAGCAGAGAGGGCCAAATTGTCTGGGGCATTTGAAGAGGTTCCAGCAGGCAGTGAGGACCAGCATCACTTTTCCCCGCTGGCACCTTTGCTGTGGCAGCAAAACCTGGACGTTTGTCTTTTTTACTCCAAACAGCGTTGAAAGTGAAAAACGGTGCTTTTGAGGCTAGAGTCCGCAGGAAAGCAGAGAGGGCCAAATTGTCTGGGGCATTTGAAGGGGTTCCAGGAGGAAGTGACGACCGGCATCACTTTTCCCCGCTGGCACCTTTGCTGTGGCAGCAAAAGCTGGACGTTTGTCTTTTTTGCTCCAAACAGCGCCGAAAGTGAAAAATGTTGCTTTTGAGAATAGAGTGCGCAGGAAAGCAGAGAGGGCCAAATTGTCTGGGGCATTTGAAGGTGTTCCAGGAGGCAGTGAGGACCAGCATCACTTTTCCCCGCTGGCACCTTTGCTGTCGCAGCAAAAGCTGGACGTTTGTCTTTTTTGCTCCAAACAGCGCCGAAAGTGAAAAAAGGTGCTTTTGAGGCTAGAGTCCGCAGGAAAGCAGAGAGGGCCAAATTGTCTGGGGCATTTGAAGGGGTTCCAGGAGGCAGTGAGGACCAGCATCACTTTTCCCCGCTGGCACCTTTGCTGTGGCAGCAAAAGATGGACGTTTGTCTTTTTTGCTCCAAACAGCGCCGAAAGTGAAAAAAGGTGCTTTTGAGGCTAGAGTGCGCAGGAAAGCAGAGAGGGCCAAATTGTCTGGGGCATTTGAAGGGGTTCCAGGAGGCAGTGAGGACCAGCATCACTTTTCCCCTCTGGCACCTTTGCTGTGGCAGCAAAACCTGGACGTTTGTCTTTTTTCTTCCGGAGGGCGCCAAAACTGAAAAAAGGTGCTTTTGAGGCTAGAGTGCGCAGGAAAGCAGAGAGGGCCAAATTGTCTGGGGCATTTGAAGGGGTTCCAGGAGGCAGTGAGGACCAGCATCACTTTTCCCCGCTGGCACCTTTGCTGTGGCAGCAAAAGCTGGACGTTTGTCTTTTTTGCTCCAAACAGTGCCGAAAGTGAAAAAAGCTGCTTTTGAGGCTAGAGTCGGCAGGAAAGCAGAGAGGGCCAAATTGCCTAGGGCATTTGAAGGGGTTCCAGGAGGCAGTGAGGACCAGCATCACTTTTCCCCGCTGGCACCTTTGCTGTCGCATGAAAAGCTGGATGTTTGTCTTTTTTGCTCCAAACAGCGCCGAAAGTGAAAAAAGGTGCTTTTGAGGCTAGAGTGCGCAGGAAAGCAGAGAGGTCCAAATTGTCTGGGGCATTTGAAGGGGTTCCAGGAGGCAGTGAGGACCAGCATCACTTTTCCCCGCTGGCACCTTTGCTGTGGCAGCAAAAGCTGGACGTTTGTCTTTTTTGCTCCAAACAGCGCCGAAAGTGAAAAAAGGTGCTTTTGAGGCTAGAGTCCGCAGGAAAGCAGAGAGGGCCAAATTGTTTGGGCATTTGAAGGGGTTCCAGGAGGCAGTGAGGACCAGCATCACTTTTCCCCGCTGGCACCTTTGCTGTGGCAGCAAAAGCTGGACGTTTGTCTTTTTTGCTCCAAACAGCGCCGAAAGTGAAACACGGTGCTTTTGAGGCTAGAGTGCGCAGGAAAGCAGAGAGGGTCAAATTGTCTGAGGCATTTGAAGGGGTTCCAGCAGGCAGTGAGGACCAGCATCACTTTTCCCCGCTGGCACGTTTGCTGTGGCAGCAAAACCTGGACGTTTGTCTTTTTTCCTCCGGAGGGCGCCGAAAGTGAAAAAAGGTGCTTTTGAGACTAGAGTCGGCAGGAAAGCAGAGAGGGCCAAATTGTCTGGGGCATTTGAAGGGGTTCCAGGAGGCAGTGAGGACCAGCAACACTTTTCCCCGCTGGCACCTTTGCTGTGGCAGCAAAAGCTGGACGTTTGTCTTTTTTGCTCCAAACAGCGCCGAAAGTGAAAAAAGATGCTTTTGAGGCTAGAGTCCGCAGGAAAGCAGAGAGGGCCAAATTGTCTGGGGCATTTGAAGGTGTTCCAGGAGGCAGTGAGGACCAGCATCACTTTTCCCCGCTGGCACCTTTGCTGTGGCAGCAAAACCTGGACGTTTGTCTTTTTTACTCCAAACAGTGCCGAAAGTGAAAAAATGTGCTTTTGAGGCTAGAGTCGGCAGGAAAGCAGAGAGGCCAAATTGTCTGGGGCATTTGAAGAGGTTCCAGGAGGCAGTGAGGACCAGCATCACTTTTCCCCGCTGGCACCTTTGCTGTGGCAGCAAAACCTGGACGTTTGTCTTTTTTACTCCAAACAGCGCCGAAAGTGAAAAAAGGTGGTTTTGAGGCTAGAGTCGGCAGGAAAGCAGAGAGGGCCAAATTGTCTGGGGCATTTGAAGGGCTTCCAGGAGGCAGTGAGGACCAGCATCACTTTTCCCCGCTGGCACCTTTGCTGTGGCAGCAAAAGCTGGACGTTTGTCTTTTTTGCTCCAAACAGCGCCGAAAGTGAAAAAAGGTGCTTTTGAGGCTAGAGTCCGCAGGAAAGCAGAGAGGGCCAAATTGTCTGGGGCATTTGAAGGGGTTCCAGGAGGCAGTGAGGACCAGCATCACTTTTCCCCGCTGGCACCTTTGCTGTGGCAGCAAAAGCTGGACGTTTGTCTTTTTTGCTCCAAACAGCGCCGAAAGTGAAAAAAGGTGCTTTTGAGGCTAGAGTCCGCAGGAAAGCAGAGAGGGCCAAATTGTCTGGGGCATTTGAAGGGGTTCCAGGAGGCAGTGAGGACCAGCATCACTTTTCCCCGCTGGCACCTTTGCTGTGGCAGCAAAAGCTGGACGTTTGTCTTTTTTGCTCCAAACAGCGCCGAAAGTGAAACACGGTGCTTTTGAGGCTAGAGTGCGCAGGAAAGCAGAGAGGGCCAAATTGTCTGGGGCATTTGAAGGGGTTCCAGGAGGCAGTGAGGACCAGCATCACTTTTCCCCGCTGGCACCTTTGCTGTGGCAGCAAAAGCTGGACGTTTGTCTTTTTTGCTCCAAACAGCGCCGAAAGTGAAAAAAGGTGCTTTTGAGGCTAGAGTCCGCAGGAAAGCAGAGAGGGCCAAATTGTCTGGGGCATTTGAAGGGGTTCCAGGAGGCAGTGAGGACCAGCATCACTTTTCCCCGCTGGCACCTTTGCTGTGGCAGCAAAAGCTGGACGTTTGTCTTTTTTGCTCCAAACAGCGCCGAAAGTGAAACACGGTGCTTTTGAGGCTAGAGTCCGCAGGAAAGCAGAGAGGGCCAAATTGTCTGGGGCATTTGAAGGGGTTCCAGGAGGCAGTGAGGACCAGCATCACTTTTCCCCGCTGGCACCTTTGCTGTGGCAGCAAAAGCTGGACGTTTGTCTTTTTTGCTCCAAACAGCGCCGAAAGTGAAACACGGTGCTTTTGAGGCTAGAGTGCGCAGGAAAGCAGAGAGGGCCAAATTGTCTGGGGCATTTGATGGGGTTCCAGGAGGCAGTGAGGACCAGCATCACTTTTCCCCGCTGGCACCTTTGCTGTGGCAGCAAAAGCTGGACGTTTGTCTTTTTTGCTCCAAACAGCGCCGAAAGTGAAAAAAGGTGCTTTTGAGGCTACAGTCGGCAGGAAAGCAGAGAGGGCCAGATTGTCTGGGGCATTTGAAGGGGTTCCAGGAGGCAGTGAGGACCAGCATCACTTTTCCCCGCTGGCACCTTGGCTGTGGCAGCAAAAGCTGGACGTTTGTCTTTTTTGCTCCAAACAGCGCCGAAAATGAAAAAAGGTGCTTTTGAGGCTAGAGTCCACAGGAAAGCAGAGAGGGCCAAATTGTCTGGGGCATTTGAAGGTGTTCCAGGAGGCAGTGAGGACCAGCATCACTTTTCCCCGCTGGCACCTTTGCTGTGGCAGCAAAACCTGGACGTTTGTCTTTTTTGCTCCAAACAGCGTTGAAAGTGAAAAACGGTGCTTTTGAGGCTAGAGTCCGCAGGAAAGCAGACAGGGCCAAATTGTCTAGGGCATTTGAAGGGGTTCCAGGAGGAAGTGACGACCGGCATCACTTTTCCCCGCTGGCACCTTTGCTGTGGCAGCAAAAGCTGGACGTTTGTCTTTTTTGCTCCAAACAGCGCCGAAAGTGAAACACGGTGCTTTTGAGGCTAGAGTCCGCAGGAAAGCAGAGAGGGTCAAATTGTCTGGGGCATTTGAAGGGGTTCCAGGAGGCAGTGAGGACCAGCATCACTTTTCCCCGCTGGCACCTTTGCTGTGGCAGCAAAACCTGGACGTTTGTCTTTTTTTTTCTCCCGAGGCCGCCGAAAGTGAAAAAAGGTGTTTTGAGGCTAGAGTCTGCAGGAAAGCAGAGAGGGCCAAATTGTCTGGGGCATTTGAAGGGGTTCCAGGAGGCAGTGAGGACCAGCATCACTTTTCCCCGCTGGCACCTTTGCTGTGGCAGCAAAAGCTCGACGTTTGTGTTTTTTCCTCCGGAGGGCGCCGAAATTGAAAAAAGGTGCTTTTGAGGCTAGAGTCGGCAGGAAAGCAGAGAGGGCCAAATTGTCTGGGGCATTTGAAGGGGTTCCAGGAGGCAGTGAGGACCAGCATCACTTTTCCCCGCTGGCACCTTTGCTGTGGCAGCAAAAGCTGGACGTTTGTCTTTTTTGCTGCAAACAGCGCCGAAAGTGAAAAAAGGTGCTTTTGAGGCTAGAGTCCGCAGGAAAGCAGAGAGGGCCAAATTGTCTGGGGCATTTGAAGGGGTTCCAGGAGGCAGTGAGGACCAGCATCACTTTTCCCCGCTGGCACCTTTGCTGTGGCAGCAAAAGCTGGACGTTTGTCTTTTTTCTTCCGGAGGGCGCCAAAACTGAAAAAAGGTGCTTTTGAGGCTAGAGTGCGCAGGAAAGCAGAGAGGGCCAAATTGTCTGGGGCATTTGAAGGGGTTCCAGGAGGCAGTGAGGACCAGCATCACTTTTCCCCGCTGGCACCTTTGCTGTGGCAGCAAAACCTGGACGTTTGTCTTTTTTGCTCCAAACAGTGCCGAAAGTGAAAAAAGCTGCTTTTGAGGCTAGAGTCTGCAGGAAAGCAGAGAGGGCCAAATTGCCTAGGGCATTTGAAGGGGTTCCAGGAGGCAGTGAGGACCAGCATCACTTTTCCCCGCTGGCACCTTTGCTGTCGCATGAAAAGCTGGATGTTTTTCTTTTTTGCTCCAAACAGCGCCGAAAGTGAAAAAAGGTGCTTTTGAGGCTAGAGTGCGCAGGAAAGCAGAGAGGGCCAAATTGTCTGGGGCATTTGAAGGGGTTCCAGGAGGCAGTGAGGACCAGCATCACTTTTCCCCTCTGGCACCTTTGCTGTGGCAGCAAAAGCTGGACGTTTGTCTTTTTTGCTGCAAACAGCGCCGAAAGTGAAAAAAGGTGCTTTTGAGGCTAGAGTCCGCAGGAAAGCAGAGAGGGCCAAATTGTTTGGGCATTTGAAGGGGTTCCAGGAGGCAGTGAGGACCAGCATCACTTTTACCCGCTGGCACCTTTGCTGTGGCAGCAAAAGCTGGACGTTTGTCTTTTTTGCTCCAAACAGCGCCGAAAGTGAAACACGGTGCTTTTGAGGCTAGAGTCTGCAGGAAAGCAGAGAGGGTCAAATTGTCTGAGGCATTTGAAGGGGTTCCAGGAGGCAGTGAGGACCAGCATCACTTTTCCCCGCTGGCACGTTTGCTGTGGCAGCAAAACCTGGACGTTTGTCTTTTTTCCTCCGGAGGGCGCCGAAAGTGAAATAAGGTGCTTTTGAGGCTAGAGTCCGCAGGAAAGCAGAGAGGGCCAAACTGTCTGGGGCGTTTGAAGGGGTTCCAGGAGGCAGTGAGGACCAGCATCACTTTTCCCCGCTGGCACCTTTGGTGTCGGAGGAAAAGCTGGACGTTTGTCTTTTTTGCTCCACACAGCGCCGAAAGTGAAAAAAGGTGCTTTTGAGGCTAGAGTTTGCAGGAAAGCAGAGAGGGCGAATTGGTCTGGGGCATTTGAAGGGGTTCCAGGAGGCAGTGAGGACCAGCATCACTTTTCCCCGCTGGCACCTTTGCTGTGGCAGCAAAAGCTGGACGTTTGTCTTTTTTGCTCCAAACAGCGCCGAAAGTGAAAAAAGGTGCTTTTGAGGCTAGAGTCCGCAGGAAAGCAGAGAGGGCCAAATTGTCTGGGGCATTTGAAGGGGTTCCAGGAGGCAGTGAGGACCAGCATCACTTTTCCCCGCTGGCACCTTTGTTGTGGCAGCAAAAGCTGGACGTTTGTCTTTTTTCCTCCAAAGGCCGCCAAAAGTGAAAAAAGGTGCTTTTGAGGCTAGAGTCTGCAGGAAAGCAGAGAGGGCCAAATTGTCTGGGGCATTTGAAGGTGTTCCAGGAGGCAGTGAGGACCAGCATCACTTTTCCCCGCTGGCACCTTTGCTGTGGCAGCAAAACCTGGACGTTTGTCTTTTTTTTTCTCCCGAGGCCGCCGAAAGTGAAAAAAGGTGTTTTGAGGCTAGAGTCTGCAGGAAAGCAGAGAGGGCCAAATTGTCTGGGGCATTTGAAGGGGTTCCAGGAGGCAGTGAGGACCAGCATCACTTTTCCCCGCTGGCACCTTTGCTGTGGCAGCAAAAGCTGGACGTTTGTCTTTTTTGCTCCAAACAGCGCCGAAAGTGAAACACGGTGCTTTTGAGGCTAGAGTGCGCAGGAAAGCAGAGAGGGCCAAATTGTCTGGGGCATTTGAAGGGGTTCCAGGAGGCAGTGAGGACCAGCATCACTTTTCCCCGCTGGCACCTTTGCTGTGGCAGCAAAACCTGGACGTTTGTCTTTTTTTTTCTCCCGAGGCCGCCGAAAGTGAAAAAAGGTGTTTTGAGGCTAGAGTCTGCAGGAAAGCAGAGAGGGCCAAATTGTCTGGGGCATTTGAAGGGGTTCCAGGAGGCAGTGAGGACCAGCATCACTTTTCCCCGCTGGCACCTTTGCTGTGGCAGCAAAAGCTGGACGTTTGTCTTTTTTGCTCCAAACAGCGCCGAAAGTGAAAAAAGGTGCTTTTGAGGCTAGAGTCGGCAGGAAAGCAGAGAGGGCCAGATTGTCTGGGGCATTTGAAGGGGTTCCAGGAGGCAGTGAGGACCAGCATCACTTTTCCCCGCTGGCACCTTGGCTGTGGCAGCAAAAGCTGGACGTTTGTCTTTTTTGCTCCAAACAGCGCCGAAAGTGAAAAAAGGTGCTTTTGAGGCTAGAGTCCGCAGGAAAGCAGAGAGGGCCAAATTGTCTGGGGCATTTGAAGGTGTTCCAGGAGGCAGTGAGGACCAGCATCACTTTTCCCCGCTGGCACCTTTGCTGTGGCAGCAAAAGCTGGACGTTTGTCTTTTTTGCTCCAAACAGCGTTGAAAGTGAAAAACGGTGCTTTTGAGGCTAGAGTCCGCAGGAAAGCAGAGAGGGCCAAATTGTCTGGGGCATTTGAAGGGGTTCCAGGAGGCAGTGAGGACCAGCATCACTTTTCCCCGCTGGCACCTTTGCTGTGGCAGCAAAACCTGGACGTTTGTCTTTTTTGCTCCAAACAGCGTTGAAAGTGAAAAACGGTGCTTTTGAGGCTAGAGTCCGCAGGAAAGCAGAGAGGGCCAAATTGTCTGGGGCATTTGAAGGGGTTCCAGGAGGAAGTGAGGACCAGCAACACTTTTCCCCGCTGGCACCTTTGCTGTGGCAGCAAAAGCTGGACGTTTGTCTTTTTTGCTCCAAACAGCGCCGAAAGTGAAACACGGTGCTTTTGAGGCTAGAGTGCGCAGGAAAGCAGAGAGGGCCAAATTGTCTGGGGCATTTGAAGGGGTTCCAGGAGGCAGTGAGGACCAGCATCACTTTTCCCCGCTGGCACCTTTGCTGTGGCAGCAAAACCTGGACGTTTGTCTTTTTTTTTCTCCCGAGGCTGCCGAAAGTGAAAAAAGGTGTTTTGAGGCTAGAGTCTGCAGGAAAGCAGAGAGGGCCAAATTGTCTGGGGCATTTGAAGGGGTTCCAGGAGGCAGTGAGGACCAGCATCACTTTTCCCCGCTGGCACCTTTGCTGTGGCAGCAAAACCTGGACGTTTGTCTTTTTTCTTCCGGAGGGCGCCGAAATTGAAAAAAGGTGCTTTTGAGGCTAGAGTCGGCAGGAAAGCAGAGAGGGCCAAATTGTCTGGGGCATTTGAAGGGGTTCCAGGAGGCAGTGAGGACCAGCATCACTTTTCCCCGCTGGCACCTTTGCTGTCGCAGGAAAAGCTGGACGTTTGTCTTTTTTGCTCCACACAGCGCCGAAAGTGAAAAAAGGTGCTTTTGAGGCTAGAGTTTGCAGGAAAGCAGAGAGGGCGAATTGGTCTGGGGCATTTGAAGGGGTTCCAGGAGGCAGTGAGGACCAGCATCACTTTTCCCCGCTGGCACCTTTGCTGTGGCAGCAAAAGCTGGACGTTTGTCTTTTTTGCTCCAAACAGCGCCGAAAGTGAAAAAAGGTGCTTTTGAGGCTAGAGTCCGCAGGAAAGCAGAGAGGGCCAAATTGTCTGGGGCATTTGAAGGGGTTCCAGGAGGCAGTGAGGACCAGCATCACTTTTCCCCGCTGGCACCTTTGTTGTGGCAGCAAAAGCTGGACGTTTGTCTTTTTTCCTCCAAAGGGCGCCAAAAGTGAAAAAAGGTGCTTTTGAGGCTAGAGTCTGCAGGAAAGCAGAGAGGGCCAAATTGTTTGGGCATTTGAAGGGGTTCCAGGAGGCAGTGAGGACCAGCATCACTTTTCCCCGCTGGCACCTTTGCTGTGGCAGCAAAAGCTGGACGTTTGTCTTTTTTGCTCCAAACAGCGCCGAAAGTGAAAAAAGGTGCTTTTGAGGCTAGAGTCCGCAGGAAAGCAGAGAGGGCCAAATTGTCTGGGGCATTTGAAGGTGTTCCAGGAGGCAGTGAGGACCAGCATCACTTTTCCCCGCTGGCACCTTTGCTGTGGCAGCAAAAGCTGGACGTTTGTCTTTGTTGCTCCAAACAGCGCCGAAAGTGAAAAAAGGTGCTTTTGAGACTAGAGTGCGCAGGAAAGCAGAGAGGGCCAAATTGTCTGGGGCATTTGAAGGTGTTCCAGGAGGCAGTGAGGACCAGCATCACTTTTCCCCGCTGGCACCTTTGCTGTGGCAGCAAAACCTGGACGTTTGTCTTTTTTTTTCTCCCGAGGCCGCCGAAAGTGAAAAAAGGTGTTTTGAGGCTAGAGTCTGCAGGAAAGCAGAGAGGGCCAAATTGTCTGGGGCATTTGAAGGGGTTCCAGGAGGCAGTGAGGACCAGCATCACTTTTCCCCGCTGGCACCTTTGCTGTGGCAGCAAAAGCTGGACGTTTGTCTTTTTTGCTCCAAACAGTGCCGAAAGTGAAACACGGTGCTTTTGAGGCTAGAGTGCGCAGGAAAGCAGAGAGGGCCAAATTGTCTGGGGCATTTGAAGGGGTTCCAGGAGGCAGTGAGGACCAGCATCACTTTTCCCCGCTGGCACCTTTGCTGTGGCAGCAAAACCTGGACGTTTGTCTTTTTTTTTCTCCCGAGGCCGCCGAAAGTGAAAAAAGGTGTTTTGAGGCTAGAGTCTGCAGGAAAGCAGAGAGGGCCAAATTGTCTGGGGCATTTGAAGGGGTTCCAGGAGGCAGTGAGGACCAGCATCACTTTTCCCCGCTGGCACCTTTGCTGTGGCAGCAAAAGCTGGACGTTTGTCTTTTTTGCTCCAAACAGCGCCGAAAGTGAAAAAAGGTGCTTTTGAGGCTAGAGTCGGCAGGAAAGCAGAGAGGGCCAGATTGTCTGGGGCATTTGAAGGGGTTCCAGGAGGCAGTGAGGACCAGCATCACTTTTCCCCGCTGGCACCTTGGCTGTGGCAGCAAAACCTGGACGTTTGTCTTTTTTGCTCCAAACAGCGCCGAAAGTGAAAAAAGGTGCTTTTGAGGCTAGAGTCCGCAGGAAAGCAGAGAGGGCCAAATTGTCTGGGGCATTTGAAGGTGTTCCAGGAGGCAGTGAGGACCAGCATCACTTTTCCCCGCTGGCACCTTTGCTGTGGCAGCAAAAGCTGGACGTTTGTCTTTTTTGCTCCAAACAGCGTTGAAAGTGAAAAACGGTGCTTTTGAGGCTAGAGTCCGCAGGAAAGCAGAGAGGGCCAAATTGTCTGGGGCATTTGAAGGGGTTCCAGGAGGCAGTGAGGACCAGCATCACTTTTCCCCGCTGGCACCTTTGCTGTGGCAGCAAAACCTGGACGTTTGTCTTTTTTGCTCCAAACAGCGTTGAAAGTGAAAAACGGTGCTTTTGAGGCTAGAGTCCGCAGGAAAGCAGAGAGGGCCAAATTGTCTGGGGCATTTGAAGGGGTTCCAGGAGGAAGTGAGGACCAGCAACACTTTTCCCCGCTGGCACCTTTGCTGTGGCAGCAAAAGCTGGACGTTTGTCTTTTTTGCTCCAAACAGCGCCGAAAGTGAAACACGGTGCTTTTGAGGCTAGAGTGCGCAGGAAAGCAGAGAGGGCCAAATTGTCTGGGGCATTTGAAGGGGTTCCAGGAGGCAGTGAGGACCAGCATCACTTTTCCCCGCTGGCACCTTTGCTGTGGCAGCAAAACCTGGACGTTTGTCTTTTTTTTTCTCCCGAGGCTGCCGAAAGTGAAAAAAGGTGTTTTGAGGCTAGAGTCTGCAGGAAAGCAGAGAGGGCCAAATTGTCTGGGGCATTTGAAGGGGTTCCAGGAGGCAGTGAGGACCAGCATCACTTTTCCCCGCTGGCACCTTTGCTGTGGCAGCAAAACCTGGACGTTTGTCTTTTTTCTTCCGGAGGGCGCCGAAATTGAAAAAAGGTGCTTTTGAGGCTAGAGTCGGCAGGAAAGCAGAGAGGGCCAAATTGTCTGGGGCATTTGAAGGGGTTCCAGGAGGCAGTGAGGACCAGCATCACTTTTCCCCGCTGGCACCTTTGCTGTGGCAGCAAAACCTGGACGTTTGTCTTTTTTGCTCCAAACAGCGTTGAAAGTGAAAAACGGTGCTTTTGAGGCTAGAGTCCGCAGGAAAGCAGAGAGGGCCAAATTGTCTGGGGCATTTGAAGGGGTTCCAGGAGGCAGTGAGGACCAGCATCACTTTTCCCCGCTGGCACCTTTGCTGTGGCAGCAAAACCTGGACGTTTGTCTTTTTTTTTCTCCCGAGGCTGCCGAAAGTGAAAAAAGGTGTTTTGAGGCTAGAGTCTGCAGGAAAGCAGAGAGGGCCAAATTGTCTGGGGCATTTGAAGGGGTTCCAGGAGGCAGTGAGGACCAGCATCACTTTTCCCCGCTGGCACCTTTGCTGTGGCAGCAAAACCTGGACGTTTGTCTTTTTTCTTCCGGAGGGCGCCGAAATTGAAAAAAGGTGCTTTTGAGGCTAGAGTCGGCAGGAAAGCAGAGAGGGCCAAATTGTCTGGGGCATTTGAAGGTGTTCCAGGAGGCAGTGAGGACCAGCATCACTTTTCCCCGCTGGCACCTTTGCTGTGGCAGCAAAACCTGGACGTTTGTCTTTTTTCCTCCGGAGGGCGCCAAAACTGAAAAAAGGTGCTTTGGAGGCTAGAGTCCGCAGGAAAGCAGAGAGGGCCAAATTGTCTGGGGCATTTGAAGGGGTTCCAGGAGGGAGTGAGGACCAGCATCACTTTTCCCCGCTGGCACCTTTGCTGTGGCAGCAAAAGCTGGACGTTTGTCGTTTTTGCTGCAAACAGCGCCGAAAGTGAAACACGGTGCTTTTGAGGCTAGAGTCGGCAGGAAAGCAGAGAGGGCCAAATTGTCTGGGGCATTTGAAGGGGTTCCAGGAGGCAGTGAGGACCAGCATCACTTTTCCCCGCTGGCACCTTTGCTGTGGCAGCAAAACCTGGACGTTTGTCTTTTTTTTTCTCCCGAGGCCGCCGAAAGTGAAAAAAGGTGTTTTGAGGCTAGAGTCTGCAGGAAAGCAGAGAGGGCCAAATTGTCTGGGGCATTTGAAGGGGTTCCAGGAGGCAGTGAGGACCAGCATCACTTTTCCCCGCTGGCACCTTTGCTGTGGCAGCAAAAGCTGGACGTTTGTCTTTTTTGCTCCAAACAGCGCCGAAAGTGAAACACGGTGCTTTTGAGGCTAGAGTGCGCAGGAAAGCAGAGAGGGCCAAATTGTCTGGGGCATTTGAAGGGGTTCCAGGAGGCAGTGAGGACCAGCATCACTTTTCCCCGCTGGCACCTTTGCTGTGGCAGCAAAACCTGGACGTTTGTCTTTTTTTTTCTCCCGAGGCTGCCGAAAGTGAAAAAAGGTGTTTTGAGGCTAGAGTCTGCAGGAAAGCAGAGAGGGCCAAATTGTCTGGGGCATTTGAAGGGGTTCCAGGAGGCAGTGAGGACCAGCATCACTTTTCCCCGCTGGCACCTTTGCTGTGGCAGCAAAAGCTGGACGTTTGTCTTTTTTCTTCCGGAGGGCGCCGAAATTGAAAAAAGGTGCTTTTGAGGATAGAGTCGGCAGGAAAGCAGAGAGGGCCAAATTGTCTGGGGCATTTGAAGGGGTTCCAGGAGGCAGTGAGGACCAGCATCACTTTTCCCCGCTGGCACCTTTGCTGTGGCAGCAAAACCTGGACGTTTGTCTTATTTTTCTCCCGAGGCTGCCGAAAGTGAAAAAAGGTGTTTTGAGGCTAGAGTCTGCAGGAAAGCAGAGAGGGCCAAATTGTCTGGGGCATTTGAAGGGGTTCCAGGAGGCAGTGAGGACCAGCATCACTTTTCCCCGCTGGCACCTTTGCTGTGGCAGCAAAACCTGGACGTTTGTCTTTTTTCTTCCGGAGGGCGCCGAAATTGAAAAAAGGTGCTTTTGAGGCTAGAGTCGGCAGGAAAGCAGAGAGGGCCAAATTGTCTGGGGCATTTGAAGGTGTTCCAGGAGGCAGTGAGGACCAGCATCACTTTTCCCCGCTGGCACCTTTGCTGTGGCAGCAAAACCTGGACGTTTGTCTTTTTTCCTCCGGAGGGCGCCGAAAGTGAAAAAAGGTGCTTTGGAGGCTAGAGTCGGCAGGAAAACAGAGAGGGCCAAATTGTCTGGGGCATTTGAAGGGGTTCCAGGAGGCAGTGAGGACCAGCATCACTTTTCCCCGCTGGCACCTTTGCTGTGGCAGCAAAAGCTGGACGTTTGTCGTTTTTGCTGCAAACAGCGCCGAAAGTGAAACACGGTGCTTTTGAGGCTAGAGTCGGCAGGAAAGCAGAGAGGGCCAAATTGTCTGGGGCATTTGAAGGGGTTCCAGGAGGCAGTGAGGACCAGCATCACTTTTCCCCGGTGGCACCTTTGCTGTGGCAGCAAAACCTGGACGTTTGTCTTTTTTTTTCTCCCGAGGCCGCCGAAAGTGAAAAAAGGTGTTTTGAGGCTAGAGTCTGCAGGAAAGCAGAGAGGGCCAAATTGTCTGGGGCATTTGAAGGGGTTCCAGGAGGCAGTGAGGACCAGCATCACTTTTCCCCGCTGGCACCTTTGCTGTGGCAGCAAAACCTGGACGTTTGTCTTTTTTGCTCCAAACAGCGCTGAAAGTGAAAAAAGGTGCTTTTGAGGCTAGAGTGCGCAGGAAAGCAGAGAGGGCCAGATTGTCTGGGGCATTTGAAGGGGTTCCAGGAGGCAGTGAGGACCAGCATCACTTTTCCCCGCTGGCACCTTGGCTGTGGCAGCAAAAGCTGGACGTTTGTCTTTTTTGCTCCAAACAGCGCCGAAAGTGAAAAAAGGTGCTTTTGAGGCTAGAGTGCGCAGGAAAGCAGAGAGGGCCAAATTGTCTGGGGCATTTGAAGGTGTTCCATGAGGCAGTGAGGACCAGCATCACTTTTCCCCGCTGGCACCTTTGCTGTGGCAGCAAAACCTGGACGTTTGTCTTTTTTGCTCCAAACAGCGTTGAAAGTGAAAAACGGTGCTTTTGAGGCTAGAGTCGGCAGGAAAGCAGAGAGGGCCAAATTGTCTGGGGCATTTGAAGGGGTTCCAGGAGGCAGTGAGGACCAGCATCACTTTTCCCCGCTGGCACCTTTGCTGTGGCAGCAAAACCTGGACGTTTGTCTTTTTTGCTCCAAACAGCGTTGAAAGTGAAAAACGGTGCTTTTGAGGCTAGAGTCCGCAGGAAAGCAGAGAGGGCCAAATTGTCTGGGGCATTTGAAGGGGTTCCAGGAGGAAGTGAGGACCAGCAACACTTTTCCCCGCTGGCACCTTTGCTGTGGCAGCAAAAGCTGGACGTTTGTCTTTTTTGCTCCAAACAGCGCCGAAAGTGAAACACGGTGCTTTTGAGGCTAGAGTGCGCAGGAAAGCAGAGAGGGCCAAATTGTCTGGGGCATTTGAAGGGGTTCCAGGAGGCAGTGAGGACCAGCATCACTTTTCCCCGCTGGCACCTTTGCTGTGGCAGCAAAACCTGGACGTTTGTCTTTTTTTTTCTCCCGAGGCAGCCGAAAGTGAAAAAAGGTGTTTTGAGGCTAGAGTCTGCAGGAAAGCAGAGAGGGCCAAATTGTCTGGGGCATTTGAAGGGGTTCCAGGAGGCAGTGAGGACCAGCATCACTTTTCCCCGCTGGCACCTTTGCTGTGGCAGCAAAAGCTGGACGTTTGTCTTTTTTGCTCCAAACAGCGCCGAAAGTGAAACACGGTGCTTTTGAGGCTAGAGTGCGCAGGAAAGCAGAGAGGGCCAAATTGTCTGGGGCATTTGAAGGGGTTCCAGGAGGCAGTGAGGACCAGCATCACTTTTCCCCGCTGGCACCTTTGCTGTGGCAGCAAAACCTGGACGTTTGTCTTTTTTTTTCTCCCGAGGCCGCCGAAAGTGAAAAAAGGTGTTTTGAGGCTAGAGTCTGCAGGAAAGCAGAGAGGGCCAAATTGTCTGGGGCATTTGAAGGGGTTCCAGGAGGCAGTGAGGACCAGCATCACTTTTCCCCGCTGGCACCTTTGCTGTGGCAGCAAAAGCTGGACGTTTGTCTTTTTTGCTCCAAACAGCGCCGAAAGTGAAAAAAGGTGCTTTTGAGGCTAGAGTCGGCAGGAAAGCAGAGAGGGCCAAATTGTCTGGGGCATTTGAAGGGGTTCCAGGAGGCAGTGAGGACCAGCATCACTTTTCCCCGCTGGCACCTTTGCTGTGGCAGCAAAACCTGGACGTTTGTCTTTTTTGCTCCAAACAGCGTTGAAAGTGAAAAACGGTGCTTTTGAGGCTAGAGTCCGCAGGAAAGCAGAGAGGGCCAAATTGTCTGGGGCATTTGAAGGGGTTCCAGGAGGCAGTGAGGACCAGCATCACTTTTCCCCGCTGGCACGTTTGCTGTGGCAGCAAAACCTGGACGTTTGTCTTTTTTGCTCCAAACAGCGTTGAAAGTGAAAAACGGTGCTTTTGAGGCTAGAGTCCGCAGGAAAGCAGAGAGGGCCAAATTGTCTGGGGCATTTGAAGGGGTTCCAGGAGGAAGTGAGGACCAGCAACACTTTTCCCCGCTGGCACCTTTGCTGTGGCAGCAAAAGCTGGACGTTTGTCTTTTTTGCTCCAAACAGCGCCGAAAGTGAAACACGGTGCTTTTGAGGCTAGAGTGCGCAGGAAAGCAGAGAGGGCCAAATTGTCTGGGGCATTTGAAGGGGTTCCAGGAGGCAGTGAGGACCAGCATCACTTTTCCCCGCTGGCACCTTTGCTGTGGCAGCAAAACCTGGACGTTTGTCTTTTTTCTTCCGGAGGGCGCCGAAAGTGAAAAAAGGTGCTTTTGAGGCTAGAGTCGGCAGGAAAGCAGAGAGGGCCAAATTGTCTGGGGCATTTGAAGGGGTTCCAGGAGGCAGTGAGGACCAGCATCACTTTTCCCCGCTGGCACCTTTGCTGTGGCAGCAAAACCTGGACGTTTGTCTTTTTTCCTCCGGAGGGCGCCAAAACTGAAAAAAGGTGCTTTTGAGGCTAGAGTCGGCAGGAAAGCAGAGAGGGCCAAATTGTCTGGGGCATTTGAAGGGGTTCCAGGAGGCAGTGAGGACCAGCATCACTTTTCCCCGCTGGCACCTTTGCTGTGGCAGCAAAAGCTGGACGTTTGTCGTTTTTGCTGCAAACAGCGCCGAAAGTGAAACACGGTGCTTTTGAGGCTAGAGTCGGCAGGAAAGCAGAGAGGGCCAAATTGTCTGGGGCATTTGAAGGGGTTCCAGGAGGCAGTGAGGACCAGCATCACTTTTCCCCGCTGGCACCTTTGCTGTGGCAGCAAAACCTGGACGTTTGTCTTTTTTCTTCCGGAGGGCGCCAAAACTGAAAAAAGGTGCTTTTGAGGCTAGAGTGCGCAGGAAAGCAGAGAGGGCCAAATTGTCTGGGGCATTTGAAGGGGTTCCAGGAGGCAGTGAGGACCAGCATCACTTTTCCCCGCTGGCACCTTTGCTGTGGCAGCAAAACCTGGACGTTTGTCTTTTTTCTTCCGGAGGGCGCCAAAACTGAAAAAAGGTGCTTTTGAGGCTAGAGTGCGCAGGAAAGCAGAGAGGGCCAAATTGTCTGGGGCATTTGAAGGGGTTCCAGGAGGCAGTGAGGACCAGCATCACTTTTCCCCTCTGGCACCTTTGCTGCGGCAGCAAAAGCTGGACGTTTGTCTTTTTTGCTGCAAACAGCGCCGAAAGTGAAAAAAGGTGCTTTTGAGGCTAGAGTCCGCAGGAAAGCAGAGAGGGCCAAATTGTTTGGGCATTTGAAGGGGTTCCAGGAGGCAGTGAGGACCAGCATCACTTTTCCCCGCTGGCACCTTTGCTGTGGCAGCAAAACCTGGACGTTTGTCTTTTTTTTTCTCCCGAGGCCGCCGAAAGTGAAAAAAGGTGCTTTTGAGGCTAGAGTCTGCAGGAAAGCAGAGAGGGCCAAATTGTCTGGGGCATTTGAAGGGGTTCCAGGAGGCAGTGAGGACCAGCATCACTTTTCCCCGCTGGCACCTTTGCTGTGGCAGCAAAAGCTGGACGTTTGTCTTTTTTGTTCCGGAGGGCTCCGAAATTGAAAAAAGGTGCTTTTGAGGATAGAGTCCGCAGGAAAGCAGAGAGGGCCAAATTGTCTGGGGCATTTGAAGGGGTTCCAGGAGGCAGTGAGGACCAGCATCACTTTTCCCCGCTGGCACCTTTGCTGTGGCAGCAAAAGCTGGACGTTTGTCTTTTTTGCTCCAAACAGCGCCGAAAGTGAAAAAAGGTGCTTTTGAGGCTAGAGTCGGCAGGAAAGCAGAGAGGGCCAAATTGTCTGGGGCATTTGAAGGGGTTCCAGGAGGCAGTGAGGACCAGCATCACTTTTCCCCGCTGGCACCTTTGGTGTGGCAGCAAAACCTGGACGTTTGTCTTTTTTGCTCCAAACAGCGCCGAAAGTGAAAAAAGCTGCTTTTGAGGCTAGAGTCTGCAGGAAAGCAGAGAGGGCCAAATTGCCTAGGGCATTTGAAGGGGTTCCAGGAGGCAGTGAGGACCAGCATCACTTTTCCCTGCTGGCACCTTTGCTGTCGCATGAAAAGCTGGATGTTTGTCTTTTTTGCTCCAAACAGCGCCGAAAGTGAAAAAAGGTGCTTTTGAGGCTAGATTTTGCAGGAAAGCAGAGAGGGCCAAATTGTCTGGGGCATTTGAAGGGGTTCCAGGAGGCAGTGAGGACCAGCATCACTTTTCCCCGCTGGCACCTTTGCTGTGGCAGCAAAAGCTGGACGTTTGTCTTTTTTGCTCCAAACAGCGTTGAAAGTGAAAAACGGTGCTTTTGAGGCTAGAGTCGGCAGGAAAGCAGAGAGGGCCAAATTGTCTGGGGCATTTGAAGGGGTTCCAGGAGGAAGTGACGACCGGCATCACTTTTCCCCGCTGGCCCCTTTGCTGTGGCAGCAAAACCTGGATGTTAGTCTTTTTTGCTCCAAACAGCGCCGAAAGTGAAAAAAGGTGCTTTTGAGGCTAGAGTCCGCAGGAAAGCAGAGAGGGCCAAATTGTCTGGGGCATTTGAAGGGGTTCCAGGAGGCAGTGAGGACCAGCATCACTTTTCCCCGCTGGCACCTTTGCTGTGGCAGCAAAACCTGGACGTTTGTCTTTTTTGCTCCAAACAGCGCCGAAAGTGAAACACGGTGCTTTTGAGGCTAGAGTCCGCAGGAAAGCAGAGAGGGCCAAATTGTCTGGGGCATTTGAAGGGGTTCCAGGAGGCAGTGAGGACCAGCATCACTTTTCCCCGCTGGCACATTTGCTGTGGCAGCAAAACCTGGACGTTTGTCTTTTTTTTTCTCCCGAGGCCGCCGAAAGTGAAAAAAGGTGTTTTGAGCTAGAGTCTGCAGGAAAGCAGAGAGGGCCAAATTGTCTGGGGCATTTGAAGGTGTTCCAGGAGGCAGTGAGGACCAGCATCACTCTTCCCCGCTGGCACCTTTGCTGTGGCAGCAAAAGCTGGACGTTTGTCTTTTTTCTTCCGGAGGGCGCCGAAATTGAAAAAAGGTGCTTTTGAGGATAGAGTCGGAAGGAAAGCAGAGAGGGCCAAATTGTCTGGGGCATTTGAAGGTGTTCCAGGAGGCAGTGAGGACCAGCATCACTTTTCCCCGCTGGCACCTTTGCTGTGGAAGCAAAACCTGGACGTTTGTCCTTTTTGCTCCAAACAGCGCCGAAAGTGAAAAAAGTTGCTTTTGAGACCAGAGTCTGCAGGAAAGCAGAGAGGGCCAAATTGTCTGGGGCATTTGAAGGGGTTCCAGGAGGCAGTGAGGACCAGCATCACTTTTCCCCGCTGGCACCTTTGGTGTGGCAGCAAAACCTGGACGTTTGTCTTTTTTGCTCCAAACAGCGCCGAAAGTGAAAAAAGCTGCTTTTGAGGCTAGAGTCTGCAGGAAAGCAGAGAGGGCCAAATTGCCTAGGGCATTTGAAGGGGTTCCAGGAGGCAGTGAGGACCAGCATCACTTTTCCCTGCTGGCACCTTTGCTGTCGCATGAAAAGCTGGATGTTTGTCTTTTTTGCTCCAAACAGCGCCGAAAGTGAAAAAAGGTGCTTTTGAGGCTAGATTTTGCAGGAAAGCAGAGAGGGCCAAATTGTCTGGGGCATTTGAAGGGGTTCCAGGAGGCAGTGAGGACCAGCATCACTTTTCCCCGCTGGCACCTTTGCTGTGGCAGCAAAAGCTGGACGTTTGTCTTTTTTGCTCCAAACAGCGTTGAAAGTGAAAAACGGTGCTTTTGAGGCTAGAGTCGGCAGGAAAGCAGAGAGGGCCAAATTGTCTGGGGCATTTGAAGGGGTTCCAGGAGGAAGTGACGACCGGCATCACTTTTCCCCGCTGGCCCCTTTGCTGTGGCAGCAAAACCTGGATGTTAGTCTTTTTTGCTCCAAACAGCGCCGAAAGTGAAAAAAGGTGCTTTTGAGGCTAGAGTCCGCAGGAAAGCAGAGAGGGCCAAATTGTCTGGGGCATTTGAAGGGGTTCCAGGAGGCAGTGAGGACCAGCATCACTTTTCCCCGCTGGCACCTTTGCTGTGGCAGCAAAACCTGGACGTTTGTCTTTTTTGCTCCAAACAGCGCCGAAAGTGAAACACGGTGCTTTTGAGGCTAGAGTCCGCAGGAAAGCAGAGAGGGCCAAATTGTCTGGGGCATTTGAAGGGGTTCCAGGAGGCAGTGAGGACCAGCATCACTTTTCCCCGCTGGCACCTTTGCTGTGGCAGCAAAAGCTGGACGTTTGTCTTTTTTGCTCCAAACAGCGCCGAAAGTGAAAAAAGGTGCTTTTGAGGCTAGAGTCCGCAGGAAAGCAGAGAGGGCCAAATTGTCTGGGGCATTTGAAGGGGTTCCAGGAGGCAGTGAGGACCAGCATCACTTTTCCCCGCTGGCACCTTTGCTGTGGCAGCAAAAGCTGGACGTTTGTCTTTTTTGCTCCAAACAGCGCCGAAAGTGAAACACGGTGCTTTTGAGGCTAGAGTGCGCAGGAAAGCAGAGAGGGCCAAATTGTCTGGGGCATTTGAAGGGGTTCCAGGAGGCAGTGAGGACCAGCATCACTTTTCCCCGCTGGCACCTTTGCTGTGGCAGCAAAAGCTGGACGTTTGTCTTTTTTGCTCCAAACAGCGCCGAAAGTGAAAAAAGGTGCTTTTGAGGCTAGAGTCCGCAGGAAAGCAGAGAGGGCCAAATTGTCTGGGGCATTTGAAGGGGTTCCAGGAGGCAGTGAGGACCAGCATCACTTTTCCCCGCTGGCACCTTTGCTGTGGCAGCAAAAGCTGGACGTTTGTCTTTTTTGCTCCAAACAGCGCCGAAAGTGAAACACGGTGCTTTTGAGGCTAGAGTCCGCAGGAAAGCAGAGAGGGCCAAATTGTCTGGGGCATTTGAAGGGGTTCCAGGAGGCAGTGAGGACCAGCATCACTTTTCCCCGCTGGCACCTTTGCTGTGGCAGCAAAAGCTGGACGTTTGTCTTTTTTGCTCCAAACAGCGCCGAAAGTGAAACACGGTGCTTTTGAGGCTAGAGTGCGCAGGAAAGCAGAGAGGGCCAAATTGTCTGGGGCATTTGATGGGGTTCCAGGAGGCAGTGAGGACCAGCATCACTTTTCCCCGCTGGCACCTTTGCTGTGGCAGCAAAAGCTGGACGTTTGTCTTTTTTGCTCCAAACAGCGCCGAAAGTGAAAAAAGGTGCTTTTGAGGCTACAGTCGGCAGGAAAGCAGAGAGGGCCAGATTGTCTGGGGCATTTGAAGGGGTTCCAGGAGGCAGTGAGGACCAGCATCACTTTTCCCCGCTGGCACCTTGGCTGTGGCAGCAAAAGCTGGACGTTTGTCTTTTTTGCTCCAAACAGCGCCGAAAATGAAAAAAGGTGCTTTTGAGGGTAGAGTGCGCAGGAAAGCAGAGAGGGCCAAATTGTCTGGGGCATTTGAAGGTGTTCCAGGAGGCAGTGAGGACCAGCATCACTTTTCCCCGCTGGCACCTTTGCTGTGGCAGCAAAACCTGGACGTTTGTCTTTTTTGCTCCAAACAGCGTTGAAAGTGAAAAACGGTGCTTTTGAGGCTAGAGTCCGCAGGAAAGCAGACAGGGCCAAATTGTCTAGGGCATTTGAAGGGGTTCCAGGAGGAAGTGACGACCGGCATCACTTTTCCCCGCTGGCACCTTTGCTGTGGCAGCAAAAGCTGGACGTTTGTCTTTTTTGCTCCAAACAGCGCCGAAAGTGAAACACGGTGCTTTTGAGGCTAGAGTCCGCAGGAAAGCAGAGAGGGTCAAATTGTCTGGGGCATTTGAAGGGGTTCCAGGAGGCAGTGAGGACCAGCATCACTTTTCCCCGCTGGCACCTTTGCTGTGGCAGCAAAACCTGGACGTTTGTCTTTTTTTTTCTCCCGAGGCCGCCGAAAGTGAAAAAAGGTGTTTTGAGGCTAGAGTCTGCAGGAAAGCAGAGAGGGCCAAATTGTCTGGGGCATTTGAAGGGGTTCCAGGAGGCAGTGAGGACCAGCATTACTTTTCCCCGCTGGCACCTTTGCTGTGGCAGCAAAAGCTGGACGTTTGTGTTTTTTCCTCCGGAGGGCGCCGAAATTGAAAAAAGGTGCTTTTGAGGCTAGAGTCGGCAGGAAAGCAGAGAGGGCCAAATTGTCTGGGGCATTTGAAGGGGTTCCAGGAGGCAGTGAGGACCAGCATCACTTTTCCCCGCTGGCACCTTTGCTGTGGCAGCAAAAGCTGGACGTTTGTCTTTTTTGCTGCAAACAGCGCCGAAAGTGAAAAAAGGTGCTTTTGAGGCTAGAGTCCGCAGGAAAGCAGAGAGGGCCAAATTGTCTGGGGCATTTGAAGGGGTTCCAGGAGGCAGTGAGGACCAGCATCACTTTTCCCCGCTGGCACCTTTGCTGTGGCAGCAAAACCTGGACGTTTGTCTTTTTTCTTCCGGAGGGCGCCAAAACTGAAAAAAGGTGCTTTTGAGGCTAGAGTGCGCAGGAAAGCAGAGAGGGCCAAATTGTCTGGGGCATTTGAAGGGGTTCCAGGAGGCAGTGAGGACCAGCATCACTTTTCCCCGCTGGCACCTTTGCTGTGGCAGCAAAACCTGGACGTTTGTCTTTTTTGCTCCAAACAGTGCCGAAAGTGAAAAAAGCTGCTTTTGAGGCTAGAGTCTGCAGGAAAGCAGAGAGGGCCAAATTGCCTAGGGCATTTGAAGGGGTTCCAGGAGGCAGTGAGGACCAGCATCACTTTTCCCCGCTGGCACCTTTGCTGTCGCATGAAAAGCTGGATGTTTTTCTTTTTTGCTCCAAACAGCGCCGAAAGTGAAAAAAGGTGCTTTTGAGGCTAGAGTGCGCAGGAAAGCAGAGAGGGCCAAATTGTCTGGGGCATTTGAAGGGGTTCCAGGAGGCAGTGAGGACCAGCATCACTTTTCCCCTCTGGCACCTTTGCTGTGGCAGCAAAAGCTGGACGTTTGTCTTTTTTGCTGCAAACAGCGCCGAAAGTGAAAAAAGGTGCTTTTGAGGCTAGAGTCCGCAGGAAAGCAGAGAGGGCCAAATTGTTTGGGCATTTGAAGGGGTTCCAGGAGGCAGTGAGGACCAGCATCACTTTTACCCGCTGGCACCTTTGCTGTGGCAGCAAAAGCTGGACGTTTGTCTTTTTTGCTCCAAACAGCGCCGAAAGTGAAACACGGTGCTTTTGAGGCTAGAGTCTGCAGGAAAGCAGAGAGGGTCAAATTGTCTGAGGCATTTGAAGGGGTTCCAGGAGGCAGTGAGGACCAGCATCACTTTTCCCCGCTGGCACGTTTGCTGTGGCAGCAAAACCTGGAC